>NC_090322.1:236782419-237085450 GCF_040869045.1 Eurosta solidaginis
TTTTTAGATAACTAAGACCTTTTTTATGTCAAATCAAATTTCTTTTTCGCTTACTATACATAGTTATAATATCCGTTATAAGAATATTAATATTAGTCATAGTGAAATAGGTATGTACAATTCCTTGCTACGTGTTGCGAAGTGTTAAAAAAAAATTAAACTACGAAATATTAAATTGAGTTTTATACATTAATATTTCTATAGCGATTGCATTCTACGTTTCGCCCCCCATTTCATTAAAACAAAATATATATATATATATAGATAACATGAAACAAAAATTAAGAGCACACACAAATTTTCCATATTCCTTATGATTTTTTTCTTTCTTTTCCATGTACGTAAATGCGTCTGCTTTGCTTCACCATTTCACTGGTGTTTGCATTCATTATATACAATAACAATAAAAAAAAACTATCAAAATAAATCAAATCCCACAAACAAACTGCACATTTTGGATGAAACCCCCAACATTGCGGAACATCGTCTCCAACCATCAAACATCGAACTCGATTCGTTATGGCACAACAAAAACAACTCATACTTATTTTGAAATGGTATCATTGGATCATCATAACTCGTAACTGCGTTCCTTCTCTATAAATAAAAAAATGATTGTTGGTCCTCTCATTGTTATGCGGAATGCTGCCGTATGATGATATGATATCACATCAACACCCTCAAATACTGTGCGCGTGATGTCGAACCCACACTATCACAACAATAACGATGTTGGCAACGTCTACTGCTACAACAACTGCGACTGCTATTCACTCAACTTGAAACAATGAAACTTCTTCAACGCGTTGTACATTGATCATTGTGCTGATATATACCTGGGGCTATTGAAATGGGGTTTCTTTTTGATTCGGTTTGTTTGATTGCAAATAGGTATCGTTTTGTCGAGTTTAAATATCATCGACAGGATCACAAGAAGAAGGATGGAGCAACACGTATAGAAACTGTTGTTATATATTTACCTGATGTACATTCATGTATGCCGAATGCAACCCAATGGCAAGATATAAATAAGGTCTACAAAAATGCTGTGGATAGTATTATAGCTCGTAGAAGTGCTAATTCCAAAGCAACTCCTACAAGTAATTCAGGCACATCGAGTGCTGAACAAGCCGATGCTGACGACGCTGATACTACGAACAATGCCGATGCCGCTAAAGACGATCTGGATAAGAGCGGTGCGAGTGACTCGAATGCAGTAATATCAAATGGAAATGAGGATGGTGTAGCACAACAAGCAACTGCACATGCTACAGCCTCATCAGGAAATGCTGATACATCGGTGGATGGTGTAACAAATGAGGAGGTAGACCTGAGCGCTGAGCGTGACAACAATGTGGTGATGTGTCCGAAAAAGGCACACACACACATGCAAATGATAGTTTTAAGTTATTATGTATACCACTACAGGCTTTTCTTTTCAGTATCTATGTTCGTATGTATGCCGTTGTAGAATCTTGTTTTTTGTTACGCCGATTTGGTTTTTTTTTATACTTTGTAATCGTGATCGTACCAAATGTTACTCTTTCTCTATCTTTCATTCACACTGTCTTTTCCTCTCTCTTATAATATGAGCGCGAAATTTATATTTTATATTCTAGCTCTAGCGCTAGAATAAAATTCTTAACATTTTGTACAAATACATATTTTTTTATTATTATTTAAATAGGCTCATACTAATATATTTTTACGCCTCATTTATAGCGCTTTTTGAGAGTTAGAGTTGTAGTAGTAAGTCAAAAACCTGCTCAAAGCTGACATCAAAAGCAGTGGTAAAAATAAAAGGTTAGCAGAGCTGTCACCAGGCAATCCCTGGCAGATACTACTGCCAGTGTGAAAATCTGCCCTGTTGTTGTAGCGATAAGGTTGCTCCCCGAAGGCTTTGGGAGTGCTATCGATGTGATGGTCCTTTGCCGGCTACAGATCTGGTACGCTCCGGTTCCATAGCACCATTAAGGCGCCAGCCCGACCATCTCGGGAACGATTTATATGGCCACATTAAACCTTCAGGCCATCCCTCCCTCCCCACCGCCAAATTCCATGAGGAGCTTGGGGTCGCCAGAGCCTCGTCTGTTAATGAAACAGGATTCGCCGCGGATAGGTGAGGTTGACAATTGGGTTTGGAGAAGCTATATATTGCGCCTCTTACGACAGGCATACCTACCGCGGGTATATTCTGATCCCCTAACCCGCTGGGGGTTGAAAATCTGCCCTAAATTGACTGTGTAGATTCGCGCTTTTGGAGAAATCAATACATGAAGCAGTTGAATTTAAAAACTTCGGTCTAGCGCCAATAAAGAATGCACCGATGTAGATAAATATATAATTATTAATATCAATACTTTCGTATATCTGTTGTATCCCTGCAAAAACCGTTGGACCATGTGGTCCACTGGAGTACTTACCATTCTACTCCACTGTAATGCAGCGATGGACCAACTCATGTTTCTACACGAACATGTTGTAAGCCGATCATTGCTCGTTTTTAACGATTGTAATCACTACACGATGTTTATTGGACTGTGGGTACTCCATGGATTACTCTGATGTAATGCGGAGCTGGAGTATATGGTCCGGTCCTAGGACATCGCAATGTTAATTGGACCATATTTTTTGTATGAATTGTGGTTAATTTTGGAGCACTCGCTTGGTCCATAGCGAGTACTCCATACATGCATGCATGGAGTACTCGCGATTTTTGCAGGGATCCTCATCTCGTTGACAGCAGCAAAGTGACTCTCCTATAGCATATGCAGGTGATCCGCACCTACGAGGGAATAGGGCATAAATAAGTACCGAGATTATTTCCTCCACTGCTTTTCAGCTACACATAATTTCTCTCCGAACTTATCGTTCCCAGCTTCGCAAGGCTCATCCATCTGGTAAATGAAGACATCTTTTGAATATTAAATTTCCTTCCATGGTTCATGTTGCGCTGACGTGAAGGACCATAAATCTTCTGCAAAACGTTTCTCTCGAATTCTCAAAGGGTAGTGCTCCGTCATGCCCCATTTTGTCATACTCTTCCGATGGCGTGATGTGATCGGTGCTCATCGAAGGGGTAATATCAGAATTTGATAAGGTCGGGGCAACAGAGGTGACAGTATCCGATTTACATATATCCGACAAATTACTGTCACAAACATCTCATTTACTCTTCGCAGTTTAAAAATCGCCTTTTGAATTGACATTCGCTTTGCCACCACCTTGTATAGATTCGGCTCGCTAATTAGTTGAATATAATTGGAAAAATTTCTACACCTTTTCCAGTTTAAGTTCAGAAATTTACATTTCAAGATCAGAAAATTGCAATTTAAATGCAGAAATTTACAATTCAAGTTCAGAAATTCCAATTTAAATTCAGAGAACTACAATTCAAGTTCAGAAAATTACAATTCAAGCTCAGAAAATTACAATTCAAGTTCAGAAAATTACATTTCAAGTTCAGAAAATTGCAGTTCGAATTCAGAAATTTATAAGTAGGATGTTAATTTTCAAAAGTTATTTAAACTAATTAATTTTACACTTCACCATGTTGCCAAAATGGTGGTTTGGGTATAGTGTACCCCAAGTTTTCTTCAAGGTGTGTACATCCCGAACCTTGAAATCAAATGGAGGATAATTCTTTCCAACAAGTGCATGGTGACGCTACGGCCAGGAAAGTACTTCAATCGAAACAGCAGTGGAAGGGAGAGACCTCCACAGAGTTGCGAAGGTGGAGGAAGACTTGACCTCTCATGGTGCTCCCAATCGCCGTCAGTTACCACGAAACAGGGAAAGCTGGCATAATTTTTTACGAAACTGCCATCTTACATACATTTATTTCCATTGGATGAAAAAAAAAATACCCGAAAAATTTTCTGAACTTGAATTGAAAATTTTGAACTTGAATTGTAATTTTCTGAACTTGAATTGGAAATTTCTGAATTTGAATTGTAAATTTCTGAATTTAAATGGAATTTCTGAACTTGAATTGTAATTTTCTGAACTTGAATTGAAAATTCTGAACTTGAATTGTAAATTTCTGAACTAGAATTGTAAATTTCTGAACTTGAATTGTAAATTTCTGAATTTAAATTGGAAATTCTGAACTTGAATTATAATTTTCTGAACTTAAACTGGGAAAGGTGTAGTGACTATTTTTCACAATTTCATATTTTAATATATTTGGAAATGATGTGTATTCCAAAATAACTTTTGACATACTACTTCAGCTCTATTTGATTAAAAAACTTTTTTTTTTAATAAATTTCTTCAAAATGTCCCATAGTGCGCCCTCTCCCACAAAACAATCACATAATTTAACTTCAGCCCATCTCGTGCACTAAAAATTATTTATTGCATAATCTGCAAATGCTGTCCCACAAAATACGAAGCTTTTAAAAATTTTTAAATTTCAACACAATTAACTAAGATCTCAATATTTATGAGCCTCCATTCTAATTGAATCTAAATTTCATATTTACATCTTAAAAAAAAAAAGTAAATTGTATATTAAATTCTTATTTTTTTAATAAATCATTGTTGGTCTATTCTCCTAATTGTTGTTAAAACTGCCGACCTACAATAAATTTATACATATTACATCACATATATATGTTAAAGGTATTATTAAAATTAACAGTAGACAGCAAGAGTGAAGAGTGAAGCATCAGTGCATTTCACATCACGTTTTTTCACTTTATTTTAACATTGTAATTTAATTAATATTGCTGATTTCAGAATGACGAAAAGGAAGCAACGCACTATTCCAAATTGGATGTGAAAACTATGAAGGTACAAGATATACGCGACGAGTTAACAGCACGCAGTCTCTCGTCAAAGGGTACGTAAACACAGGCGTTATTTCAAAATATTCGTACAATTATTATTTATTAGGCCACGATGCGCTGCGACCTCTATTTAGATATGTTGTGCTTGAACTTTCAGCCTATAACTGTATGTGAACGCTTTTAAGTAAGGGGGTTGTAACAGAGCTTCTATTCCGGTTGCGATACGTCGGAACCTCTGCTAGATTTGGACTTCCGAATTCGGTTCCGATTTATGTTAATCGAATGTATAACGGAAGTCGATAAGTAAAAAATTTAAATGGAACAAGTAAGGAAGGCTAAGTTTGGCTGTAACCGAACATTACATACTCGGCTGAGAGCTCTGGAGACAAAATAAGGGAAAATCGTCATGTAGGAAAATGAACCTAAGGTAACCCTGCAATGTCTTTGTATGACATGGGTATCAAATGGAAGGTATTAAAGAGTATCTTAAAAGGGAGTATGGGAGGGAGAAATCGCCATAAAGGTGGACCAGGGGTCACTCTAGAACGATTGGGTATTAATGAGGGTTTTAAAAGGGAGTGGCCCCTAGTCATATATGTGAAGGCGTTTTCGAGATATCGACCAAAATGTGGACCGGGGTGACCCAGAACATCATCTGTCAGGTACCGCTAATTTATTTATATATATAATACCACGGACAGTATTCCTGCCATGATTCCAAGGGCTTTTGATTTCGCTCTGCAGAACTTTCATTTTCATCTACTTAATATGGTAGGTGTCACACCCATTTTGCAAAGTTGTTCCTAAAGTTCTGTATATTTTGTGTCAAAAAACCAATCCAATCACCAGGTTTCATCCCTTTCTTCGTATTTGGTACAGAATTATGGCATATTTTTCATTTTCTTTATCGAAAAAGTGGGCGTGGTCATAGTCGGATTTCGCCCATTTTTAATAGTTACCAAGATAAAGTGAGTTCAGCTAAGTACGTGAACTAAGTTTAATGAAGATATATCGGTATTAGCTCAAGTTATCGTGTTAATGGCGGAGTGGAAGGACAGACGGTCGACTGTGTAAAAAAACTGGGCGTGGCTTCAACCGATTTCGCCCATTTTCACAGAAAACAGTTATCGTCATAGAATCTATACCCCTACCAATTTTCACAAGGATTGGTAAATTTTTGTTCGATGCGTAGCATAAAAATGCAGCATTAAGGCATTTGGTACATAGGCTTGAGAGAACACCTCTTACACAGGAAGCATATAAGAGAGATTTACTTAATTGGCGCTTAGCCGTTTAAACGGTTATGACAGTCCAATAAGGCGCACCAGTCGCTTCTTCGCACTGCCAAATGGCGCCAATTGGTCACACTAAAGGAGTTTAAATCGGTTTCCACCGGAGTGGCGCCCGTTGTTGTTGTTGTAGCGATAAGGTTTCTCTCCGCAGGCTTTGGGGAGTGTTATCGATGTGATGGTCCTTTTCTGGATACAGATCCGGTACGCTCCGGTGACACAGCACCATTAAGGTGCTAGCCCGACCATCTCGGGAACGATTTACATGGGCTTTGGGGAGTGTTATCGATGTGATGGTCCTTTGTCGGATACAGATCCGATACGCTCCGGTAACACAGCACCATTAAGGTGCTGGCCCGACCATCTCGGGAACGATTTATATGGCCACATTAAACCTTCAGGCCATCCCTCCCTCCCCACCCCCAAGTTCCATAAGGAGCTTGGGGTCGCCAGAGCCTCGTCTGTTAGTGAAACGGGATTCGCCGCTCGAAGGTGAGGTTGACAATTGGGTTGGAGAAGCTATATATTGCGCTACACAACCCCTCGTCAGTTAGTGAAACAGGATTCGCCGCGGATAGGTGCGGTTGACAATTGGGTTTGGAGAAGCTTTATATTGCACTGGCAACCTGAAAGGGTTGCGCTACACAGCCCCTTGAGTCTGGTATTTTAGTCGCCTCTTACGACAGGCATACCTACCGCGGGTATATTCTGACCCCCTAGCCCGCTGGGCGCCCGTCCTCATGCTCTGCTTCGATAGGCGATAAAAATACTCTCTTATCCGGAGCGTCAACTTTCATTCACATAACATGGCCTAGCCAGCGTAGCCGCTACGTTTTAACTCGGTGGACTATGTAACTATGGTGTGGTTGCCAAGACGCAAGTGTGCTAACTATTTGCTCGATGACAGCAGGTACTTCGTCTTGTCCTTATTCACCAACAAACCCATCTTTTCCGCTTCTCTTTCCAATTTGGAGTAAGCAGAACTTACGGCGCGGTCGTTCATGTCATCAGTACTCGCTAGTAATTGCACGATTTTACAGAATATTCTTGCAGAGCGGTTAAGTTCTGCAGCTAGTATAATATTCCCCGGCATCAAATTAAGGGAATCGCACGATAGGGGGTCACCCTGTCCGAAACCTCGTTTAGTTTCGAACGGCTCGGAGAGCCATTGAAAATCGGATCTTGATGCCACCCAGGAATGGTTCTGGCATGGATAGTTTTCTTTTCCGGGTAAAAGGTACTAGGACTGTACAGAAAACTCTATAGCACTACCTCCGCGCTAAATGTCATTAACACCCAGTAAATTGCGGTTTGAATCAATGCCCCCACCATAGAACAGTACTCGTAGCGCTAGACCTATCAAAAGCCTTTGATACGGTCAACCATGGCTCATTACTGCAAGACCTGGAAGGGTCTACCCTTCCCCCATGTCTTAAAAGATGGACCGCAAATTATCTGGGTGGTCGGCAGGCATCGGTGCAATTCAGAAACGAAACATCAAAACCAAGGAGAATTAAACAAGGGGTGCCACAGGGTGGTGTCCTATCCCCACTTTTGTTTAATTTCTACATATCTAAGCTACCTTCACCACCGGAAGGAGTCACAATCGTTTCCTACGCCGATGACTGCACAATAATGGCCACAGGCCCAGGCCCAGAGATCGATGAGCTATGCAATAAAATAAACGGCTATCTCCCTGATCTCTCCAGTTTTTTCACCTCGCGAAACCTGGCATTGTCACCTACTAAATCTTCCGCGACCTTATTTACAACATGGACGCCCCAAATGTCGACCATATTGAACATCCACGTCGATGGCACTACGCTACCGACTGTCCTACACCCCAAAATCTTGGGTGTGACGTTTGATCAGGATCTACATTTTGGTGCGCACGCAACCGCAATTGTTCCGAGAATTCAGAGCCGTAATAAAATCCTCAAATCCCTTGCTGGCAGTACCTGGGGAAAAGATAAAGAAACGCTCATGACCACATACAAAGCAATTAGCCAGCCGATTACGTGCTACGCGTCACCCATATGGTCGCCAAGCCTAAAAACTACCCACTGGAAGAAACTACAGGCCTGCCAAAATACTGCTCTCAGAATGGCCACGGGCTGTCTTCTTATGTCCCCAGAACACCATCTGCATAATGAGGCGAGAATACTCCCCATCAGGGAGAGAAATGAGATGCTGACCAAACAGTTTCTGTTGAATACCCAGAAACCTGGGCATCCCAACAGACATCTGATTGACGAACCAGCACCTCCTAGGGGCCTAAGGAGTCATCTCCGTAAGCATTTTGAGGAAATACGGCACCTGAGAACCCAGCCGTATGAAGCGAAAAAACACAAGCAGGTCCTTGGTGAACTCCATAGACAAGCGTCGGACCTTTATGTCGGGAATTGCCCGGTGAATCCAGTACTTGAAGAAAAATATCCAGAACTCGCGGAAGAGGAACGCATACTCCCCAGGGAAACGCGTGTCACTCTTGCTCAACTTCGTTCTGGATACTGTAACAGGTTAAACTCTTACCTATCCAGAATCAACCCCGACATACAAAATGTATGCCCCGCTTGCAATGTGTCCCCACATGACACCAACCATCTCTTTAATTGTAATGTGGAACCAACGCCTCTAACACCCCTGTTGAAACGGCAAGTTTCCTTGGACTCCCGTTAGAGGATATTGATGACAATTTGTGATCGGTCGAGGCTATTAGGTGGGGCGAGCATTGCTACAACAACAACAATAACAACAACTGTTTTGGTAATATTGATGCAGAATACTGAGTTACCTGAATGCACTTGTGTGTCAAATATATTGGGTTTCAGTAACTGAAGGTCATCTATGACTAATGTCCATAAGAGAGGAGAGACTTTTGAAATATGATTCATTTTTATGGCCTGTGCCGAATCCACATATGCATCTTTCATCTAATATGCATTAACGTTTACTTATATTCTTATTTATCCCAAAAGGTGCACGTAATATTATTATGGCGCGTTTATCAAAAGCAATAAACACAGAGAAAACAGAAGATAAGGATAAAGCCAAAAAGGCACCGCCGAAGACGACACCACAACAACCCAAACAAGTTGTAACCAAAGCTGCAGCTAAACCAACCGAAACACCGAAGAAGGAAGTAGAAAAGAAAGCAGCAACAAAGGTTGAGGAAAAGGATAAATCAAAAGTTGATGAACAGCAGGAACATGACGAGCAAGAAGACGATGTGATCGACCTTGACATGACCGATATTGTCATACTTGATGAATATGATGCAACCAAAAATCCAGAGGTTAATTCGCATTGTTCTTGCACGTTGATAGTTTAATTTTGCTCTTTAAAATTTGGTTGAATTGAATTGCAGGACACTCCTAAAGAATTGAATGAAAGAGAGAAACATCAGCTGTTACGCCGTTATAAATTACCAACCAGGGAGCATATTGTTGTACATCCAAATAAAACAGCCAAAGGTGGTATGTTCGACTGTTCAATTATGTCTTTGTCTGTGTTATTGGATTACGGTCCGCAAGATACTAAGGAACGATTTTTTGAGGTTAGTTATAAAAAATGTGTATTCTAATATTTAAGATATACTAAAATACGCGGCAATCGCTGTGGTATGATGGTAGCGTGCTCCGCCAACTACGCAGAAGATCCTGAGTTCACGCCCCGGGGAAAGCAACAACCAAAATTTTAGAAACAAGTTGTTTCAATAAGAATAAAATTTATCTAAGCGGGGTCGCCCCTCGGCAGTGCATAAAACAAATAGGTCCCATCCCGCCAATTTGTAGGAAAAAATAAGAGGAGCACGACGCGAGCAGAGAAGCTCGGCCTTAAATCTCTTTGTAGGTCATCACGCCTTACACTTATTAATTTTTTTTTTATAATACAAGGTTTTAGAACACAAAAATCAAAGTAGTTTGTATATTTTCATTTCATTTCATTTCATTTCATTTATTTATTACGGCAAAAAAGCCTAATTCATAAATTAAATTATATTACAATTTACTATCTTATTGCTAAGGTTTTACAATATTCATAAAGTTTTGCTTTAAAAGCCCCGATTTCATTGCAACTTTTTATATCTATAGGCAGTTCATTGAAACTTTTTAGACCTTTATAAAAAATATTTTGCTGATCTATTTCAGTTCTGAATAAAGGCAGTTTGAAATTGTGTTTATTCCTTGTATTAATGTTATGTGTTTGCTTAACTAATACTACGTTTTTACTTAGATATTCAGGTACATTTTCACTTTTAATATTAAATATAAACTTCATAGCGTGAAAAAAAATCTTTTGCTTTACACTTAACCAGTTCAAACTTCTCAGCATATCAGCCGTACGAGTATCTCTAGGTTTTTTAAGAATAAATCTCATACATCTGTTTTGCATCTTTTGAAGTTTATCTATTTCTTTGTCTGACACAATGAATAGAATAGATGGGCAGTTTACAAAGTGCGGTTCTATAATGGACTTATATATAATTATTTTGTACTTTTTTTGAATATATTTGGATGTTCTCTGCATAACCCCAATTTTTTTCGCAACTTTCTGGACTGTGTAGTTTATATGTTCTTCAAACTTGAGTTTGTTATCAATTATAATTCCCAAATATTTTATACTGTCAACTTTTTGTATGCTTTCATCATTTATTTTTAAACCAATTATATCCTCATTAACGTTCCTCCTTGTTATTATCATAAATTTCGTTTTATTTATATTAAGTTTCAGTCTATTTCCGCACAACCATTTATACAGGTTATTCAGTTCATGTTGTATTTTAGAAAGTGCAGAATTAATATTATTCTCACTAATCATTATTAATGCATCATCAGCGAATAGTTTGATTTCACAACCTTCAATAGCGTTAACTATATCATTAATATAAATTAAGAACAGTATCGGTGCCAAAACTGAGCCTTGTGGTAACCCTATGGGTACTTCCAATTCATCAGACATCACGGTATTTATAACCGTTTTCTGTCTCCTCTGCTTCAAATAGCTGCGAAACCAGTCAAGTTCTATACCAGTTATACCAATACGTTCCATTTTTTTGATTAAGATCTCCCTATCCACTGTTTCAAAAGCTCGTTTGAGGTCTAGGAAGACTGAAACAACCACTTTTTTTTTATTTAACTCTTCTTTCCAGTCATGTATCACCAAATTAAGAGCTGTCTCACATGAATGTTTCTTTCTAAAGCCTGACTGCTGGTGGGCTAGTATATTATTATCTTCAAGGTATTTCGTTAACTGGTTCTTAACATAAGCTTCAAGTATTTTACAATCACTAGGCAGGGTGTTTATGGGTCTAAGTTCTTCAGGTTTTACTGTCTTTTTAACTTTTTCCACTGGTATCACCGTTGACGTTTTCCACTTTTCTGGTACAAGACCCTCTTCTAGGCTGTTATTGATTATTTGTGCGTAGAAATATCCTGTATACGATATACAATCTTTAAGTACTCCATCAGATATAAGTTTTCTGCCGCCTATTTTATATTTGAACTCTTTCAGAATATTAATAACTTCATCTGTTGTTATTTTGGCAAACTTTAATCTAGAATTGACTTGTACATCACTTAGTGCTATACGGCAAGGTTCTATGATGTTATTAATTTCTATTACGCTATTTATAAAGAACCTATTTAGACCATTTGCCAGCTCAGTTTCATTTTCTACCATCATACCATCTATTATCGCCTTTTTAATCCCTTCGTTATCTCTCGTTAAGCAAACCGCTTGCTTAAGATGTTTCCACATTTCTCTGGCGTTATTTTCATTCATTTCGACTTTATTTTCCATATATTTAACTTTCTTTATTTTTACTAGCTTTTTGTAGATACGATTTATATTTTTATATTCGTTCCAATCACCTGTTTGTATCGCAAGCTTATAATTATTATATTTGCATTTATTCATTTGCGCCAGTTCTCTGTCGTACCATTTATTCATAAGCTTGATATGAACTTCTTTTTCATACGTTAAACTTTCCATAGCTTGCATTATTATGTTGTTCACTAATTCGACTTTCTCATCAATTAGTAGGTTTTCATTTATGTTGAAGTTACATGATCTCAGGCTGCTTATTAAGATTTCACTATTATATTTATCCCAAGCTGTGATTTTCTTGGTCATTCTCATCTGGTATGATTTAGACGTTTTAATATTGAACATTATTGTTTCGTGATCTGAAATTTTGTATGCAGGCAAATTATTGCACTGTATTTCATCTGAATTTGAATATAATAAATCAATTTTAGATGCACTTGCATCTGTAATTCGAGTATTAAATTCTACTTTTTGGGTCATACCCATCACAGAAAATATCTCATTCAATTTTGTACTATATGTTGATATGTAGTTCATGTTTATATTAAAATCCCCGATTAGTATATTACATTTACTTCTTTCAAATTTATCGATTAATATTTCATTTAGGTACTCGATAAACGCTGCATCACTTGTGCTTGGTGAATGATACAGAACCCCTATTTGCCACTTTTTATCGACCTTTTTCAATTTTATTATAATGCACCATAAGTTCATATTGACACTAGCATTATAAATTACATTTATCTCCACTGTCCTATGAACATACACTAGTACTCCTCCTGTATGCCTGCTGTGCGAGTCGCATCTAACCATATTATACGATGCTATTTCTAATTCGCTGTCTTCAACATCTTTCGTTGTACACGTTTCCGAACATAATATGATACTTGGTGTATGTACTTCAGCCAACACTTCCAGTTCACATTTGTTTGATACTATGCTGTTAATATTCAAGTATATGCACTTAAGTTCATTGTGTCTAGTCTGCAGTCTTTCTTTGTATCGAATTTTCTTCAGCGGTATCTCATTGAATTGTGGCGGGCTTATCAGTGCGTCGGGTGTTCGCTGCTAGTATCCTAGCCTTTGTTTTTTTGCATTCAAGTGCTTTATGTATACTGGGCACTGTCTGCTATTGCACGAGTGATTGACATCTAGTCCTAGATTTAACTTCTCATTTGGAATAATGTCAAGTCTAAATCTTTGTAGTACCATAGAACTTATTGGAGCATATCTCTACAGCTGCATATTTTGAAAGTTACTTTAGAAAACGACCGATGTCTCCGGAACCGGTTTTAGAAATTGTTATACCTCTTAGTCTATTTCGGATGCGGATAGCGATGGTAGTATGCAATAAGTGCGCTCGGTAAAGGAGCGGTCTTCGAGTCCGGACAAAAAACTGACGTTAGAACGGGAACAACGAGATATGGAGCTTTTTCATTTTGTTCAGGGGTCATAAGAAGGCCGGCGTTGTTGTTCGGGCTTTAATCGTGTTGGTTTGAGACCATGCAGCGATTATTTCCGTGACCGTTTTGGGATTATTTCGTGGCTGTTTCGATATCATGCCGGAGCTCTTTTCGTATCACTTCGGAATAATATCAGATTTTCTTAGGTGACAATATTGGAATCACCTACTGTTTTTAAACCTTTTCAGTATAATCTATGATGATCTAAAGATGTGTGGATTTTCTAAGAATAATTTCGGGATTCTTTTCGGAATCATTTGGAGGCAATTTCGGAATTATTTTGGTTTGTTATTGGGAACATTTCGGGATGATTTTAGGACTGGAATTATTTGGGCTCATTACGCGATAGCTCCGTACCATTTCGACACGGTTTCCTTTTTATATAAGAGTATCCCTGGTTAATTTGGGGGCTATTTTCGGAACCGTTTCGTTATCAAATTTGGACTATTTGGTAATGGTTTAAGGAACATATTGAAACTATGTATATCTACATTATATCGGTAATTTATACGGGATGATTTTGAAACAATGTAGCGATAATTTCGGGGCCATTTCGGTTCGACTAAGTTCCAGATCATTTAGTGGTTACTTCGGGAAGGCCATGGGGATAATTTTGAAATTTTTCGAAACCATCTCGGGATTGCTCCTGAATCATTTCGAGATTTTATTCAGGTTTATTGCGAGATTATATTTGGGACGGACCATTTGGGAACTATCGAAATTGTCTCGGGATTGTTATATGGTAGTTTCAAGATTCTTTTATGGATTATATCGGAATGATTTCTGATTTGTTTATAAAATGTAACAGATTTATTCCTAAGAAAATGCAAAGGTTTCTTAAAGCGTTTCGAAATGGATTTTCCATGTTGTTGTTGAATGTTATCGATTTGATGGTCCTTTGCCGGATACAGATCCGGTACGCTCTGGTAACACAATACCATTAAGTTGCTAGCCCGACCATCTCGGGAACGATTTATATGGCCACATTAAACCTTCAGGCCATGCCTCCCTCCCCACCCCCAAGTTCCATGAGTAGCTTGGGGTCGCCAGAGCCTCGTCTGTTAGTGAAACAGGATTCGCCGCGGATTGGTGAGGTTGACAATTGGGTTTGGAGAAGCTATATATTGCGCTGGAAACCTGAAAGGGTTGCGCTACACAGCCCCTTGAATCTGATATTTTAGTCGCCTCTTACGACAGGCATACCTAACACGGGTATATTCTGAGCCCCTAACCCGCTGGGGGTATGGATTTTCCATAAAAGTTTCCAATTTCACCGAGGGGGAAAAACTATGAAAAAAAATTTAAAAAACTCTGCAATACTCTAGGTGTCCATTTTTGCTGAGCTATTTAACGAAATGTTAATGCGCGACTTCGGTTTCAACATCTACAAGGAGTTATATTTGTATAAGGGAGAAAATGATGAAAGCACTGATGACACAAAGGATAAAAATGACGATGCCTCCAATGCAGATGGAAATAAAGCAGAGAATGTCGAAAGCAAGGAAGCTAATATAGAATCAACCAAGACTACTAATGAGACAAAAGCTTCGAACAACAAAGATGGTGCTGCTATAAAAACTGCAATAGATCGTAAAGCTACAAAACGAAACGCTGATGGTGAACTCCTAAGCACAGAGGCATCGAAGCAAACGCCAAACAAAAAAGGTGCTGCTGCCGCTAATGGCATCAAAGGCAAAGAGAGAGAAAAGGGAGAAAAGGAAAAAGAACATGTTGCAGATAAGAAAATGATAGTTGTTAAACCTCATTTGTTACTATCATTTATATATTTCGATACAACACACTGTGGATTTATATATGAAAAGGATTTAGAAGATCTATTCACTGCGTTGGGTTTGCATTTATCACGCGGACAAATACGTCACTTGCTTGGTAAACTTTGTTTAAGGCAAGCATTTCATTACAGGTAATAATATGATGTGATTATCATAAGAAAACACTATTTTTGAACTTTTTTTTTCTATTTTTAAGAAAATTGACCGATAAGGAAGAATCTGTTGACGCGCCACCAAAAATTGAAAACACGGATGACATACCGCTTGAAGAGTTAAGAAAAATTGGACTGGGAAATGGCGTGTACCTAAATAAAGAAAATGATTATAACGGCAATGGAGAAATTGATGACAGCGAAGATGTTTCTGATAATGTCGCCAAAGATAATGATGGTAAATATATTAGTATAAATAATATTCGATTGGAACCCGCAATCTTACAGTCAATTATGGAAATATGGCGCCATTCCCATAACTATAATACCATTCACATTGTTTCTTTGACAAATGTCGCAGCAATGTGAAAATCAAAAGCAGGACACAGAATAGAAATAATGAAGACAAACAACCGCCGTGACGGCTCAATGGTTAGAGCACCGGCACCAAAATGTTGCCGAATGGGTCTATACAACAAGCTATGGCAGTTATCTTGAATATTTTCTTTCTCCTATTATAATTAACAAATTTTTCCAATTAAAAAAATATCATAAGTACCTGGGCGACCGAGCTTTGCTCGGCAATCTTCGAGTATGCCGCATGACATACTTTGTTCTACATGTCATCATTAATCAAACTCTACTTTTTTTATATGTACCTATACCTATTACACATTTTTACTTACCAATATTTGATTTCCTTAAAAGTAGATTTCAAAAACATATCAAACACTAACCGCAAAATGAACTGGAATGAAAAATTTGAAATGGGTAATTTCTGCCTATAGTATAAGAGATTGTTATGACAATTAGTGTAATCGAGAACTAAGTTATTTAGGTCGAGTATCATCATGCGCCGAATTATTAATTTCAAACATTTTTTTCGTTATACACTGTGAAAGTCTCACAATTGTATTACATTCCAAAAACTAGTAAATTTCACGAATGACAACTATCAAGTTTCATTAAATGTCAACTTACTTCCCTAAGCGCCATCTGTTGGTAAGTATTTAAATGGTTAGATGTCGTTTTCAAATTGAACATATGCTTCTAGTGTTCAACGGTAGCAAATTACCATGCTGAGATATCTTTTTGCTATGGTGAGAAATCTTTCTATTATTCTTTTCATTTTTGCCAAAAATATGCATTTAATAATTTTTGCTAGAATTTGCCACGGTGCCTTGATATTGCATTTCAATTTTATTAGCGTGTGTGAAATCAAAAAAATTAAGTCGAATCATGTGTAAGATTTTTTTACGAAGATTTTTAACTTTAATGTTCTCCTTTAAAGCATAGAATATGAGTAAAGAGAGGACTATTTCTTCTAACTACCCCAACCCTACTCAAAAATGTACCAATTGTAATGCGGAGTGAAATACCTTTCGTTTGATACCCATATCGGCATATCTCATGCAATTTTTTTTTATTTCGAATAGGTGGCAACCTTGTGAAACATTCTGAGTGGCAACACCTAGGTAGAAAGTCTTAGAAGGTGATACATTATCTCTGTGCCAAATTTTATTTAAATCGGTTGAGCAGTTCCCGATATCGTTCGGCTATACAAATATACAAGAATTGCTCGTTTAAAGTTATAAGATAATAATGTCAACAAATTATTGTTAAGGCTTCGAGCTCGGTTCGAACCCACGACATTATTCTAAATGTTAGAGCGCATTCACGAAGCATTCAAATTTCTGTACCTATATTTTAAAGTGTAAAAAAAATGGAAGATGGATGAACATCTGGGAAAAAATGTCATGAATCCATGGGAATTTCGAAAGACCTATAACTTGTACTTTGGGGTCTAATTGGTTGGGACAGTTTGCATGCTCAAAGCAACTCAGAGAACAAAAAAAAAAGTTCGAAATTTTCGAATGATTTCGAAAACGTCTTTGAGATTGGGGTACATATGTACATATATGAAAAGGGCATATTTTATAATAGTTTTGAAAAATTATTTATTTCATAATTTGTTTGAAGAGCGCCCTGCGGAGCAATGGTGATATTCCATTCAGCATTTGAAATGTGTATTCTTATTCAGCCTAAATGATACAAGGTTAGGTTAGGTTGGGTGGTAGCTTCCCTGATAGGGGAAGCTCACTCGGACAACATGAAGGTCCGTTGTCATAACACATGCAATAAAATAAACTAAAATAACGGTGACGTAGATATAACTACTTAGAGAATGGTTGGGTAGCAACGATAAAGTTTCGAATGATACCGATCTCAATCTTGGATAGCTACTTGGGAGATCCAAGTGAGTCGCGACCGAAGTACTTTCGCCTAGTTCTGGCAAAAGCTGGGCAATCAAGCATAGAGGTGATTCCACCTCATCATCCTCCATACAGCTGCAGCCAGATGGAGTTTCCAATATATTGAGACGTACGCATGGATACCCATGGGACAGTGCCCTGTCAAAACCCCAATGACCATTGATAGGTGAGCTTTAGTGAACCCAATTATTTCAGCATACCTCCTGCCATCCTCTTTCGACCAGAAACATCTGGCTACCCTGCAAGACGTAGTGTCCGCCCAACGTTTACTAAGCTGACTCGAGGCCCAGCTATGGAGAAGCAATCCACAGGTGGCTAGCGGGATCCCGAAATCCCTACATGTTAAAGATACAAACATATCTTGCATATAAATATTAACAATATATTTTTTTCCTACACATAGGTCTAGTTAACTATAATGGAATCGTTATTCATGTTGGAAAATTATTAGAGCAAATTAAGCGTTCCGAGAAGAATTATGGCGATTTAGAAAAAGTCTATAATGATTTGCGTAAGCAGCATTCAGAAATACAAAGAGATCATACTAGAGCTGGTCATAAAATCAAAGATCTACAGAGCGAAGTTAAAAGTTTAGGACGCAAGCTATCCACAGCAAATCAAGATTACTCTGCATTAAATGTAAGTGTATAAATATTTAATTACTTATATGTGAGCCGGCCTATGAAAAGGTGGCTTATGACTCGAAAAAAATTTTTCCACTTTTTTCTGGTTTCGATAGTTTTTGAGACGCTCTTTCACGTTGTGAAAACTAGAAAGTTCAAACTTGCTTAGAAGTGTTGTGGAGATGATATTTTCATCCATTTCCATTTGACCTTCAGCTTTGAAACAATGCTTATAGTTCGTCCTCCTAATTGATACCAACATCATCGAAAGAATCATAATTCTCTTCGTTTTCACAGAAATATGTTTGAAAAACCTCGCTAAATTCTTCTTTGACAGACATTATTCACAAGCGACACACTTCCTACTCGTTCAGCATTGCTTTTAAATCTGAGCACTCACACGATTTTTTTCGGTCAGAATCTGGTTTGTGCTTTGCATTGAAAAAAAATATCGCTCTTTATATACACACACGAACTTATCTCATTTATGCTCTTTTGCTTTTTTGGTTGTCTTTAGGGCATGACTGTTCATAATGCAAAAGAAAAACTACTACGAAACTGAGGAAATACATTGTTTATCTTTAACAGCTGTTTCTCGAAATTTGTTTTTTGAGTCATAAGCCACCTTTTCATAGGCCGGGTCACATATTTAAAAACTATGGAATGAAAAATGTTGGCTTAAGCTAATTTTGTTGCCCTCTCATATTTTAGCGTAAGTACAGGGATGAACACGGCACACTTTCACTGGTTTACACACGCGTAGCACCATATTTCACACGTGAAAAGGAGCATAAGTCTGAGGGGTAATAGAAAAAACAAACATTTTTTTTTTTTGTTTCATTAATAACATTCCTACTTTAAAATAAATTTAGAGCATGGGATAAGGATACAGATAAACATAAAACTAAGACGGGCAAAGATAAAGAGAAGGAAGAGAAGAAAGTTAAAGAAGAGAAGGATAAGGATAAGAGAGTAAATGAGAAAGAACCGCAAACGAACAAATGCCAGAGCAAGACAAAAGAGTCTGGTAAAAATGTGGAGAAAAAAAATGAAGATGTAGATGTGAAGGTTAAGAATGAAGATGTTAAAACCAAAGTCGAAAACGACACAGAACAAGCAGAAGAAGAAGCTGAAGAAATAGTAACTGTAGTTGATGATGAAACTGACCCTGTAGAGAATGAACAAGAAGCCGAAGAAGACGAAGACCACGAACTCGTAGAAGAAGCTGAATATGATGATAATGAGCAAGTTGATGAAGCAGAAGTAGAAGATGAAGACGATGACGATGTTGAAGAGGTAGAAATGATTGAAGACTAAAATGGTATTTAACTCCGAAGTTATCCCAGTATGTTAAGAATGAAGAATTTATGTGTATGCCCAGGATTTTATATGGTCATTAAAAAACATTTGTATGTCTTAAATATTCTAATTCTGACTTCAAATTTATAACTTGTATGGTTTTTGATGTGTATATATGTACCGCTTAAGTGCATACATATGTATACATTGGAAGGCTATACACTGCAGTTATAAGTAATTAATTTGGAAAAAAATTGTTTTAAATAAAGAGTCTGCATCCGGCTGCTTACCGAAAAATAAAATGATTGTGATACAATATCAGCAGATCTAACAGGCGCTTCCCAAGGCAGTCGGTTCTATGTACCGGAGCGACTCGGGATTTTTCCCGACCAAGGACTGTCATTTCAGTGTAGCAGAACTCGTAAACTGCGTCAACTGGCAGCCGATGGTAACATTGGCATCCGACCACCTGCCCATACTTATTTCGTTCGAGCGTACCGCCGACTTCATCGTCACCGAAAAACGCACTTTCATAAACTTCAAAAAAGGAAAGTGGGAAGAATATAAATCTGCAACAGACAGCAGCTTTGCTGCCCTCCCTATCCCGACTGATGCCCCCCAAGGGGAGCGTGCCTTCCGTAAGGTCATTGAATCCGCCTCGGCACATTTCATTCCCGCCGGGAGAATTCCCGAAATCCGGCCCCACTTCCCGGCGGAGGCCGCGAGCTTAGCGAGGGAACGCGACCTTATAAGACAGCTTGATCCAGGCGACCCCCAAATAAGGGATATAAACCAACGCATCAGATTGCTTGTGGACGAACACAAGCGGGCGAAATGGGAAGAGCACCTAAGAGGTTGTAACCTCTCTACCGGTGTAGGTAAACTTTGGTCCACCGTAAAGTCCCTATCGAATCCGACTAAGCACAAAGACAAAGTTTCCATCGCCTTTGGCGATAAGGTGCTGTCGGATGCGAAAAAATGCGCGAGCGCTTTCTGCCGACAATATATAATGCATCCTACGGTCGACAAAGATAGACGGAGAACCAATAGACGTGCACATAAACACAAACTCAGCGCGTCACCAATTACCATCACCGCTAGAGAGGTTGAGGACGCCATTGGTCGCGCTAAACCATCCAAAGCAGTGGGCCCAGACGGCATAGCCATGCCGATGCTTAAAAACCTAGGGAAAGAGGGTTTCAAATATTTAGCGCATGTCTTCAACCTGTCTCTTTCCACCTTTGTCATACCCGAGAAATGGAAAATGGCCAAGGTGGTCCCGCTACTAAAGCCTGGGAAACCAGCTAACGTAGGTGAGTCATATCGTCCGATATCTCTCCTATCGCCAGTGGCAAAGACGCTTGAAGCCATTTTGCTCCCTCATTTCCAAGCACATTTGCAGCTAGCCCCTCATCAGCATTGCTTCAGAAAACTCCATAGCACTACCTCCGCGCTAAATGTCATTAGCACCCAGATAAATTGCGGTTTGAATCAATATCCCCACCATAGAACAGTACTCGTAGCGTTAGACCTATCAAAAGCTTTTGATACGGTCAACCATGGCTCATTACTGGAAGACCTGGAAGGGTCTACCCTTCCCCCATGTCTTAAAAGGTGGACCGCAAATTATCTGGGTGGTCGGCAGGCATCGGTGCAATTCAGAAACATCAAAACAAAGGAGAATTAAACAAGGGGTGCCACAGGGTGGTGTCCTATCCCCGCTTTTGTTTAATTTCTACATATCTAAGCTACCTTCACCACCGGAAGGAGTCACAATCGTTTCCTACGCCGATGACTGCACAATAATGGCCACAGGCCCAGGCCCAAAGATCGATGAGCTATGCAATAAAATAAACGGCTATCTCCCTGATCTCTCCAGTTTTTTCGCCTCGCGAAACCTGTCATTGTCATCGACTAAATCTTCCGCGACCTTATTTACAACATGGACGCCCCAAATGTCGACCATATTGAACATCCACGTCGATGGCACTACGCTACCGACTGTCCTACACCCCAAAATCTTGGGTGTGACGTTTGATCAGGATCTACATTTTGGTGCGCACGCAACCGCAATTGTTCCAAGAATTCAGAGCCGTAATAAAATCCTCAAATCCCTTGCTGGCAGTACCTGGGGAAAAGATAAAGAAACGCTCTTGACCACATACAAAGCAATTAGCCAGTCGATTACGTGCTACGCGTCACCCATATGGTCGCCAAGCCTAAAAACCACCCACTGGAAGAAACTACAGGCCTGCCAAAATACTGCTCTCAGAATCGCCACGGACTGTCTTCTTATGTCCCCAGAACACCATCTGCATAATGAGGCGAGAATACTCCCCATCAGGGAGAGAAATGAGATGCTGACCAAACAGTTTCTGTTGAATACCCAGAAACCTGGGCATCCCAACAGACATCTGATTGACGAACCAGCACCGCCTAGGGGCCTAAGGAGTCATCTCCGTAAGCATTTTGAGGAAATACGGCACCTGAGAACCCAGCCGTATGAAGCGGAAAAACACAAGCAGGTCTTTGGTGAACTCCATAGACAGGCGTCGGACCTTTATGTCGGGAATTGCCCGGTGAATCCAGTACTTGAAGAAAAATATCCAGAACTCGCAGAAGAGGAACGCATACTCCCCAGGGAAACGCGTGTCACTCTTGCTCAACTTCGTTCTGGATACTGTAACAGGTTAAACTCTTACTTATCAAGAATCAACCCCGACATACAAAATGTATGCCCTGCTTGCAATGTGTCCCCACATGACACCAACCATCTCTTTAATTATAATGTGGAACCAACGCCTCTAACACCCCTTTCCTTATGGTCCACCCCTGTTGAAACGGCAAGTTTCCTTGGACTCCCGTTAGAGGATATTGATGACAATTTGTGATCGGTCGCGGCTATTAGGTGGGGCGAGCATTGCTACAACAACAACAACAACATTTCAGTGTAGCCCCATTTAATTTGTTGCGTCCCTCCCATAAATTTTCATCCTCCCAGCAGCTCCTTGCAGCGGGACTGCTCCATATTCTCTTGCTCAGGGAACGTATCGAACCCAATCCGGGTCCGTTTCCTAACCTCGGGCCTGAGAAATGGTTTTGCTGCATCTGCCGCAAAAGAATCTTTTTAGGACAGTCATACTCATGTCTGTGTGTCTCGTGCAAGGGATGGTTGTTCTGGGCTAGATCCCAAACCCGACGTCCTCGTAACTTTTATAAATCTTTTGTGGTTCCCTGCTGTTCACGCCCAAGGGCGTCCCGCAGTCTACGCCGTTTGCCAGCACAGAATATATATATCCGCTTAAGAAGGACATCTTCTGATTATCTGGGACCCGAAAACTTAGAGGCCAATTAGTTCGACTTCTTTTCCGCTCAAAACCCTAGAGAGACTAAGTATACAGGATCAAATATGAATGTAGAGTTATTCTCTTTTGCTTACACCAAAGGTCTATACTGCATTGCATAGGGTAGTGATGAATATGAGGAAAGTCCTGGAACCAGGAGTATACCATTGGTGTTTTGTGGACATTGCCGGGGCTTTCAACAATATCTCGAAACAAGGAATCATGGACAATTCCAATTCAATTGAAGTTCATTCCGCCTTTATAAATTGGATGGTCTTCATGTTAAGCTGCAGAATAATCACGTCGCAATAGGGCCAATGCGAGGTAACAAAATCTGTAAACAGAAGAACACTGTTGGACGGGGTTTTATCATCAACGCTGTGTACGTCGGTCATCAGCTAATTGCTTAGGCCATTCGACGGAGGAGGAGTCAAGCTTACGGCACATGCAGATGACGTTCCAGTCATCATAAGTGGCAGATGTCTAACAACAATCAGTTCTCTTCGTGATGCACATGCCTGGGCATCTGGAGTTGGGTTGACCGCAAACGCGGAAAAAACCGATCTAGTGTTTTTTACTAGGAAGTAAGGTCCCTAATTGGACTAAGCCTGAACTTGGAGGGGTAACCTTGCAAGAAAATTATAGTAAAAAGTACCTAGGCACAAAAGAGATCTTGGGAACACAGTTGAGCCGGATCGTTTGCGCTAGGGTGCATAGATGGCAGAACATACTTCACGTGTATACCGATAGTTTTCAATTAATGGAAGGGGTTGGGTCTGCTGTTTACTCATATTGATATGTTTCGATTAGAAGGCGATTCCTGCTTAGTTTATATCCAGGATTTTCCTCCAGCAAGGTCTTCAGCAGTTTTGCTAATTCGTGACCAAGCTGGCAGGATCGCCATGAAATGTTTGATTTGGAATAAAAGATGTGAAAGGTTTGGTAGTCAAACATTAATTCCTTTTATTAAATAAATTCTTTCTCTTTTATAGTTATTTACTTAACCTATACATTCATAATTATCTAAATACTAATAAACTAAAAATATGTACATTGGTAATGGGGTATGCATACATGTAGGTTTGTATACATGCTTTTTATACATGTAGATTTGTATGCATGCTTGCATACATGTAGATTTGTATACATGCTTGCATACATGTAGATTTGTATGCCTGCTCGCATACATGTAGATTTGTATGCCTGCTTGCAACGTCAGCAGATCAATGCGAGTATTTGGTTAATTCCCATTATTGGTTGTATGTAAATAATAAGCGGAATTTATTAGCTGTGAACGGACAAGGGTTTCATATTCGCCATTCCATTGATGTTAGCTAACCGCTGGGTTGGTTCAATAATTTATGTTGTATAATATTGTAATATGATTATTACTAAAATGTATTTGGCATAGAAGTTCATGATGCGTAATGCCGCAAGTGTATTACATAGGTGGGTATGACGCATAATGCTACACCATCCGCCTTAGAAAAAGAGGGTTATATAATTGTTTTGTGAACAATTGTATAAGACTCTTTGTCGTATTTTTAATGATTTTGATATTTTACTGTAACTTGATATTGTAGTGAAAGAGGTTGTTTGCTTTGTTTCTGATTTGCTGACCTTGATATGTTTATTGTTTACATTTTATGCATATCCCTTTTTTTTTCAAAATTTTAAGTTTAATGATTATTTTACTTATTTTACTTATTGTATTTCAGGGATGCACCTTAACGTTAAGCTAATCGTTTATCAAAAAATTTCCACCGTTTCCGTTGAAACACTTCGAAATATTATCGATAAAGAAATTATCAAGATAAATTGTATCTCGTTTTTAACCGAAACGAAAAGCTTTCGTTAACGTTAAAAACGTTAACGAAAACGTGATACTTTATGTTTGAATTGTGCTGGCAATGCTATAGCCATGGTGAAGCCGTAAGGTGGCAACAACGAGCGCACATACACACACAAACTCTATGTAATTTGTTTGTGTAATTCGTTGGTGGTAATGTCAAAAATACTCTGAGAAATGTTCGTACTGTCAAAATTCATGAGAAAAGTTGCAATCAGCTTGGATAATGCTTTCACCTTTAATGACTCCGCCATCAATCAGCTTTGCCAGCATAGTTTGAAATTAATAATCAACATAAACGATTTGATTTCGTTTTGATATGGCAGAAAACGAAACGAAATCACTTCGTTAATTTGACGATCTTAACGTTAATAAACGAAACGAAATGACTTCGTTTCGTTTATTAACGTTGATTATCGTAACGAAATGATATCGTTTCGTTGGTTAAGCATGCCTGTTGTATTTATTGTATATATTTTATTGCCGGATTTTAAATGTGTCGACCCATCTAAAATCCGCTTTTTTTTTTTTTGAAATTATTTTCTATGGAAATATGAAGCAGAAAAAAAAAATTTGTTTTCAATTGCTTAGATACTAATTATTACTGAGTAGATTGGAATATTAATTTTTAGATTATTTCCAAGAGATATCGTAGATGGACTACTAATTCCTTATTTATTGCTTCTATTACTAGTTTCTAAATTATTTTTATAGTTCCTACCATTTTTATCCTACTATTATTTAGTAACTTATGCAAATTATTTTCCTATCGAGATTTTTCTATATATATAAGTTATTGAATAATTTTTATTATTTATCTACCTAGGGTTAGAGAAAAAAAAATTTTGCTATTAATATTTTCTAATCTATTGGGGCTAAAGTAGAATACTTTCCTAATATGTAAAAATATGACCTTATGAGACCTAGGTAATAAATCATCGTATTTATTTAATTTTTATTCAAGGAAAAAAGAAATTTTTTTTTTTTACTTGACCTTATTTTTTTTTTTTTGATAATTAGGTAAACCTGTAATAAATTGTATATATAATAGAGGGGGTTGCTGATGGAATAGCGGGCTAGTTTTATTAATGGATAAGTGGAAGGTACAGTGGGTGCAAAAAAAGATTTTCGTTTCTTTAGATTTTTAATAATTTCCCTATTTTCCAGCAATATTTTTGATCTTATTTGTCATGTGATTTCTGCGGCGGCCACCAAGACAGAATCGTCATGACTTTTATGAAGAATTTATTTTTATTTTTATACCGGTATTTGTCACTTTCACAACCTTTTTGGGTTTGTGCAATTGTTTGATCTTAGAGAATTTGGGTACTTACTTTTATTATTTTAAATTTGCCTACTCGAGTAAATATTCAATTATGTTTCACCAATTTGTCCCTCAGAACAACTGTGTTTTTCTTAAAAATTTCAAGTCCTAGATTGGCGGCATTTGTACAACGTGTGTACAGCCTGATAAGTAATTGTCCTAAGTAAATTTTATCATCTACAATCAGGTTGCTTGTATTTCTTACGCTACCATTTTAGGAGTGACATGTCTTATTGCTGCAAATTTATATAGCGCTTCACTTATATTTTTATAGGTTCTCTTTGTGAATTTTCTTCATTCTTTTCTTTTTTGTTTTTATGGGCTGGTTTTTTAAAATTTTCTTGTTCTTAGTTTATGCCTATTTCCACTGTCCTAGAATTTTATATTGCTTCATGACTATTTTTGTCAGGAGCCATCAAAGGAATTATGCGAATTTTTGATTTGCTGTTCGCTTTAGGCAGGGTTGCCTTTACTGTCGATTGTGACATTTTGAGACTAACTATTTGAGATTTATTTGAATTGTTTATCGCTCTTCCTCAGCTTTGGGTTTGGTTTAGGTAATGGGTTGCAATAACTGGTGTTTCTTAGATACGAGTTGTGGCGGGTTTTACCGGCCTAAATTTGTGCTTCATATAGTTTTTGAGCATCATAGCTATTGTGATGATCAATAGCATGAATACACAACCTATAACTGCTAACCAAACATCTGGGATGTTCGGAGTATTTTCTGTATTTACCTTAGTTGGTGGCTCATACTTGATTATCTTCTATTTGTTGTTTCAGAGCTTTCTTTCCCTACCTCGTAGCCAGCTATGGCTACCATAATGCCTTGGGCTATTTTTGTCCACCAAGACATCTTGAAAGTTTTCTAATTTTAATAAGAAGTTAGATATTTTGATTAATGACTTTTTATTTTGTGGATATTGTCGATTAAAAATATTTAAAAAAAAAAAAATTTTAATATTCCAAAAAAAATTTTCTTAGTGTAGTTTATAATATATTCGGAAATATTCTTATCTATTTGTATTAAACGAACTTTTAATATATTTTTTTTTTTCAGATGCTACTTAACATTTGGCATCGTTGGGAACACTCTCCTCATCATACGCATTATTTCTTCCACCCTGGTAGTGGGGTTTATAATGTCCTCAATTGTGGGTTCCCTTTCCATACCTATTATCTTCCACAATTTCTATAAACCCTCTAATTCTTTGGGTAGGTCCCTAGTGTGTCGGGTATTTTCGTCCCACCAATAGAGAGGAAGATCTGAGGAGTTTCTTTGCATTTTAGTAGTTATGGTGATTTTAATTTTTAAACCTTATTAAAATGTTCAATGGGCTTTCTTTAGAGGATAGGTGAGCTGTCTGAAGTTGATTGACTATTTTACAGAAGTGTCCTAAACATTCCAATTTATTTGAATTTTTTTTTTTTTCTTATACAAGTTTAATTTGAGATTTTTAGCATTTTAGCCTTTTTTTCGAATAAAAAATTTTTGATTTTCCTCCTACTTCTTTTTTCCATAAAAATTTTACTTCAAATTTTAACAAATTAGATTTTTATATTATCTATTTTTTTTTTCAAGTTCAAAAGAAATTGTTCGTACATACTTTTGTTTTAGTTTAAATTTTACATTTTTTTTTCTACAAGTCCTATTTAAAAAAAAAAAAATCATAAGCAAAATTTCTCGTTTTTGCTAATGGTTTAGCGTCCGTAAAGGTCGCCCAATTTGTTTCTAAAATTTTTATATACTTATATTAATTGCCTCTAGCGTTATGCCTCCGATCTCGTTTTGTTGTTAACTTGTGCCAATTGAAATGTGTCCTCTGATCCCGTTTTGTTACCACCAAATATTTTTCAACTTAGTTTGCCAAATCCTTGCCGAAAAACGGCTTTCCTTGATAATATCTTAATTGATGCCATATAGTAGTACCTTTTGTTTAAATCCAAGAGTTTAATTGTACTGCAACGGTGCCAAGATTATATCTTTGGGTGCTGCCATAATGACATTAAAGGCTGCTTTGTTTAAATATCCTTTTTCTCCTTTTTCCTTTCTTTAAATAAAAACTTTTTACTTGTTTTACAGAATCCTGGGCAGTCAGATCCTTTTTAGCGGTTGTGCCAATTTTTGATCTGAACTGGCAGGATCTTCCTCCAGCAAGATCTAGCTAATGTTGCGTAATAGCAAATTTTTCAGCTAATCAAAGATCAGGCTGGCAGGATCGCCATGAAATGTTTGATTTGGAATAAAAGATGTGAAAGGTTTGGTAGTCAAACATTAATTCCTTTTATTAAATAAATTCTTTCTCTTTTATAGTTATTTACTTAACCTATACATTCATAATTATCTAAATACTAATAAACTAAAAATATGTACATCGGTAATGGGATATGCATACATGTAGGTTTGTATACATGCTTTGTATACATGTAGATTTGTATGCATGCTTGCATTCATGTAGATTTGTATGTCTGCTTGCAACGTCAGCAGATCAATGCGAGTAATTTGGTTAATGCTATGCATACATGTAGATTTGTATGCATGCTTGCAAAGTCAGCAGATCAATGTGAGTATTTGGTTAATTCCCATTATTGGTTGTATGTAAATAATAAGCAGAATTTATTAGCTGTGAACGGACAAGGGTTTCATATTCGGCATTCCATTGATGTTAGCTAACCGCTGGGCTAGTTCAATAATTTATGTTGTATAATATTGTAATATGATTATTACTAAAATGTATTTGGCATAGAAGTTCATGATGCGTAATGCCGCAAGTGTATTACATAGGTGGGTATGACGCATAATGCTAAAATATCTCGGAAGAGAGAATACTTAAATCTCACGATGGGCATACTAACTGGACCCAGCCTTCTGGCGTCACATGCTTATAAGTTAGGCCTCATTGGTATCAGCAGATGTGGGAAGTGCAAGCTGGAGGAAGAAACGGTTGAGCACCTTCTGTGTTCGTGTCCTGCGCTCACCAGGTCAATGCTCCAAGTATAAGGAGCGAGAGAGAGGCCGAATCTCGAGGCAGCAATTAAGTTAGGTCCTAGAAAACTTCTAGTATTTGCCTAGAGGGCGCTGTTATTCTATAATATATGTCCTGGCAGCGGATTTGGGTTTGCTCGTGAAACAAATTCTGGTTACACTGTATACACATTCAGCCTATGTGAGGTCTTTATTGACCGGTCAGCTCTACCTAATCTATTCAATACAACGAGCAACAGCGCTGACTACAAAAATAGCGCTATCACTGCAATTTCTTTTTGTGTGTGATTTAAAATATTAAAATAAGTGAATTTTTTTTTAGTGGGATGATAAGTGCACTGAAAAACTTAGAATGATAGGGACTGTCCAAAACAAACATCAATATCATTCATCTTTTATTGGCGCTTAACCGCCTAGGCGATTTTGGCCATTCCGTAACAAGTACTCCAGCTATCCCTGTTTAGCGATAACTGACGCCAATTTGTTAACAAGTTAGGTAGGTAGGTAGGTGAAATGGCTGCGACCCTGGTTGCCCAAGTAGCTATTTAAAGCCGCTTTGATGCCATGTAACTCATCCTAAAACCTACGTAATGTTACGGTCAATGTATTACAACCAGCCAGAGTTGTTCATAAAATTAAGAATATTCGGGGTTGCTATCACAGATAAACCTCTGAGGTCTTCTAGAAACGGGATTCCAAAGAATCTCAGTCGGGCTCTAGCTAGAGCCGGGCATTTACACATAAAGTGCTCTACTGTCTCCCTGGCATTTGGATCTTTGCAGCTTCTGCAGTAGTCGTTATACGGAATGCCCATCTTTTCCGCATGTGTACCTACTGCCCAATGACCGATGCAGACTGCCATCAGTTTGCGTGTGTTGGCCCTGGATTTGTTCAGAAGACTTCTCGTCCTCCTTCCATCATAGTTTGGCCAAATGGATTTTGATATTGCACAGGTGGTGATGTTATCCCACTTTGTGCTTTCTTCAAGTAGAAGCGTTGGATTTTCCCCTTGGCTACTGCTAAGGGTATGCCTACTTCGACACTGGTTATTTCCTCGTTCATCTCCGATGAGCCCCTGCGTGCCAGCTCGTCGGCCTTTTCGTTACCCTCTATCCCCCTATGACCCGGGACCATAGATGTTAAGTAATGATTAGATAATGCTAATGATTGCTAATTAACCTTGATTTGCGAAATTCTCTAATTCATTAAATAATTAGAATTAGTTCATCTAATTCCCATTAGATAATTGAAATTTTTATTCCAATGGTAAACCTAATTGCAACTAGTTGCCATTAGCAAAAAACAATCAGAAATCTAATTGACTTCTGCAAATGCAATTAGATATTAGATATTTTTTTCAAAGAATTATTGAAGGGAACGGATAATGATGTAAATAAATATAAATAATTGATTCTAATTCGAACTAATTGAATATCTAATTTCATTAGCAGAAGTCAATTAGATTTCTAATTGTAAAGGTAACCCAATTTTTTTTGCTAATGGCAACTAATTGCAATTAGATTTACCATTAGAATACAAATTTCAATTATCTAATGGGAATTAGTTTAACTATTTCTAATTGTTTAATGAATTAGAGAATATAAACCAATTGCATCAATTGCTAATTCTAATTGGAATTTAACATGTATGCCCGGGACCCAGATAACGCATAGCTCTAGATTGGTGGATAACTGGGGTATGAGTCGCTTACAAGCCCACACTAATTATGAGTTAATGTGTGGCAAGGAAAGCGCTTTTATCGCTGCTTGGCTATCCGACAGGATGCAAACTTTACCAGTTACATTCAAACCCTCCAGTGATTTGCGGGCTTGCCAAATCGCGAGGATTTCTGCTTGAAACACGCTGCAGTGCGATGGGAGTCTGAATGATGCAGATAAACCTAGGGACTCAAAGTAGACTCCGGCCCCCACTCCCGATTCCATCTTGGTTTCTCTTCCACTCGTTCCTGCTTGGAATGGCGATATTACAACCGTACTCAAACTTCATTTTGTGAGGGTAGTAATCTGTCTCGGTACTACATGTACCATCCGGAAGTTTCTTTAGGATACTACTATGCCCTTGCTGAGTATCCTTCCAACACCCAGACTCCCTGAGTCTCAGTGCGGTTTGTGACGATGTACAAAGTATATGCAAGTCGATCGGAAGCAGGTGCAAAATGGGGTCTAAAGCAGCTGTGGGACAAGTGCGTCTGGCCCCTATGGCTAACAAGAGTTATTCTCAATTTGATTTCTAAGCTGACATTGTTTTTGCTGCTAAAGCTGGTTCCCAAATAGACGAAATCCTTCACAGTCTCGAATTTACATCTGTTAACAGTGAGCGAATGCGCCGATTTTGGATTAAGCAAGTACTTCGTCTTGTCTCTATTTGCCACAAGACCCACTTTTTGTCGTTCTTTATCTAATGCCGAGAAGGCAGAACTGACAGCGCATTTGTTCAGGCCAATAGTATTGATATCATCAAATTCAAATATTCCGTGGGCTTTTCACGCAGTAACAACATTTCTGTGGACCCCTTGAAAGCAGAATTCAAACGAAACTTTAGGAGAATGTAAGCTGGGATAGTCTGATAAAGCGAGACATTTTGGGAACAACTGATTTTTGTGACCTTGGACCAGTGATTACCTAACAATTCAATTCGTTCCCAGCTAGCGGCTGAGCATGGCACACGATAACGGTACTTACTCTGCACCAAATATTTTGCTTATTAAAACTTAAATAACATCTGGCTGTCATGTGATGTTTATCAGTAGTTCCTTTATTTATTGAAGTGAAAAGCAAACAAAACAATTGCTAACAAAATGTTAATTAATTGTGTCTTGTGAATAAAAAATAAGCAATCGTTTCTTCAAGTTAAAAGAGAATCGTATGAAAACAACTTCAAAATTAAAGCTAAACCTATTTAAAGCAAATGCTAAGTTTTTATACTCAGCGTGCTTTGCACACAGAGTATATTAATTTCGATTGGATAACGGGTGGTTGTACAGGTATAAAGGAATTGAGGTGGATATAGGCTTCCATATATCAAAATCATCAGTATCGAAAAAATTATTGAGCCATGTCCGTCCGTCCGTTCGTCTGTCCTTTAATACGATAACTTGATTAAATGTTGGGATATCTTCACTAAAATTGGAAAACACAAAAAACCTGATTATTTAGTAAATAATAGACCTAGAATGTTGAAATTTTAGGTGTGGCGTGGCACCGCCCACTTGTGATAAAATCAATTTTGCAAATATTATTAATCATAAATCAAAACTCGTTAAACGTAACAAAATTCGGCAGAGAGGTTGCCTTTACTATAAGGAATGCCTTGAAGAAAAATTAACGAAATCGGTTAAGGACCACGCCCACTTTTATATATAGATTTTTAAAAGGGTCGTGGACGAATAAAATAAGCTATAGAGCTGGATTTCGATTCGATTCTTAATCGATTTAATCGATCTTTTTTAGAAATGTAGAATTGATTTTTTTTAATCGTTCGATTCTTTAGGCATCGAAATTTTCATCACTATCTAGTTTACGGATGCTTGAGTAAATACATATTCTGTAGTTTTTGTTTTTATAAATTTAGCTTTATTGTTTTGGTGGCTTCCAGAGAGAGGAGAAAGATGAAGAAATTTTTGCGCACTTCTGGTAAGCAATATATTTGTGGTATGATCATGATCATATGCGTAATACTTGACCAGGAGAAATACGTACGCTTGGTATACAAAATTCTTCAAGTGATGTCCAAACTAAAACTTATACGGACTATGAATCTACAAAATAAATTATTTGATTAATAATTAATAATATTTATATGAATATGTTGTCATATCTATAAAGGATATATGCAAAAAAAGGCTTAAATATATATATTTTTTGTTTTTAAAGTCAATACTTTATTTGCAATATTCACCCTTATCGCGAAGTTCACGCGGAAAAGTGTTCGGGTGAACTTTTTCCGCCTATCGTCAATTTCGGGCGAACAAAAGTTCACTTCGAAACAGCTGATGCTCTATTGTGAATTAGCAGCGAACAAATAATTTACTTGCAATTGTGTAAATTTTGCAGGCATGCTTAACGAAATGTTATCGTTTCGTTCGTTAAGCATGCCTGAAATTTTGTAACCAAGCATATATTTCCTTAAAATACAACAAAATTAATATAGATAAGAAATGTATAAAATAATGTTTAGTATTGCACTTAGGATGGTATCGATTGAGCGCGAGGAGAATATAAATGTGAAAGCGATTCGGAGGCAATTAAGAGACAGTTCTAACCTTTTGGAGCTAAGTGATTCACTGTAAGCTAATAATTACTATTTTCAGCACTTTTGAATAACAAGTTATTTTTTTTTTAATTAGCTTTGGCCAATATTACAGGCTAAACAAGCCGGCATTCTAATATTTGCTAGATTCTTACCAACTCCTTGCCACCATTGAAGCAAAAATTTGGAGTTCCACCAATTGTAAAGTTGAGTACATGTCTTCGTTTTTTCGCATAGGGAAAAGGCGTTGGAAAGGACGGTGAAGTGGGCCTTAGCCAATCTTGTTTCAGTGAGGTGCTCAACATTTTGGAATCGTTGCTTTGTCCACAATGGATAACTTGGCCGACTGATACGTTGTCATAAAAAATAGAATTTACATACTTAGCAATACAGGAATTTCACTTTTTCCCACTCAGCTTCCGATTGTGCATTATTTATTGATTTATTTCTAATAATAAAAGTAAATATAATTATAAGAGTACCAAATTTCAAAACAAAAAATTGTTTACATTTTTCTTCGTTCGCCTGGAAAATGTAAGTGAACAAATTTGGGTTTCCGCGCTGTTCATTTCGCCCGAACAAAGAGTTGCCGATAAGGTGAAATCTTTTTCGAACACGAAAAATGGTTTCGCCACCCTCTGCGATAGGGTGAACAAAAACTGTGAATGTTTTCGGGTGAAAATAAAACTCGCGATTTGGGTGATTGTTTTTATGACATAGACAGCAACAAACACGAAAACAGGAGTGTAAATTTTTATGAAATTTCGTCAATTAAATTCCTTATTCCTTTTTGTTTTCAATGTTATGAAAATACTTCCATAAAGTTTTTAACTGAACGCCAACCATGACACAAATTGCCACTCCGATGAAAGGATCAAGTGAAGACCTATGTGGTATTCCTTCATGCTTTCAATTTTGTCGGCAGGCTACGAAACGAGAGAGAAACGTAAGAAAGTACACTGTTACAAAGAATAAGCAAAATTTAAATAAACTTTGTTCGGTTCGATTTAATCGATTAAAACGATTTTTTTTTAGAATCAAATCGAAAAAATCGATTCTTAAAAAATCGAATCGAAGCCAGCTCTAATAAGCTATATCTTTGCAAAAAAGAGCTTTATATCAATGGTATTTCATTTCCCAAGTTGATTTATAATAATAAATAGGAAAAACTTCAAATTTAAAAAATAGGCGTGGACCGCCTCTTTAATGACTAAGCAATTTTCTATGTTTCGGGAGCCATAACTCGAAGAAAAATTAACGGATCGTAATAGAATTGGGTACACAAATTTTCCCTATAGCAGAAAATATTTCTAGTAAAAATGGACGGGATCGGTTAAAGACCACGGCAACTTAGATATTGTAACGAATTTACTGCAATTCCGCTTATTTGAAATCTTCTACTAAGGTTCGAATCACTAAACTGTTGAATAAATAACACCACTATTCAGTAATGCAAAATGGTCTTTATGAAAGTACTTCACAATAAATAACACTACTATTGCTCGACAGATAGCGCCTCTACTATCGCTGCCTTTTATACTCTTTGATTTCCTCGTTGCATCTTCTAGGCGCTTCTGTTCTAGAATCTACTAGTTGGTTATCTGTTATAATTATAACTACAGATGTACGTGTATAGCGCTCATATGCGCGTGTGTTTGTGAGCGACACTTCCCCAATTATAATTGCATATCTCAGATAAGATATCTGCATGTGTTTGTGCGTTGCTTCTCCGCTGAGTGTACGTACATATGTGTAGACATAATTATTGAATTATTGATGTGCATTCACGTCACTGCTTAGCATCGGCTTGGAGATGACAGTACCCCTTAGTGTTGCTAATATTCTTAGTTACTTACTTAATTGGCGCTTAACTGTCTAAACGGTTATGGCCGTCCAACAAGGCGCGCCAGTCGCTCCTTCGCTCCGCCAACCGGCACCAATTGGTCACACCAAGGGAGTTTAAATCGTTTTCCACCTGGTCCTTCCAACGGAGTGGGGGCCGCCCTCTACCTCTGCTTCCATAGGCGGGTTCCGATAGAAACACTTTCTTGGCCGGAGCATCATCTTTCATTCGCATAACATGGCCTAGCCAGCGCAGCCGCTGCGTTTTAATTCGCTGGACTATGTTGATGTCTGCGTATAGCTCGTACAGCTCATCATTAAATCTTCTTCGGTACTCGCCATCGCCAACGCGTAGAGGTGCATAAATCTTTCGAAGAACTTTTCTCTCGAACACTCCCAAAGCCGCTTCATCTGCTGTTGTCATGGTCCATGCTTCTGCCCCATATAGCAGGACGGGTACGATAAGTGACTTGTAGAGTACGATTTTTGTTCGCCGAGAGAGGACTTTACTTTTCAATTGCCTACCTAGTCCAAAGTAGCATTTATTGGCAAGATTGATTCTTCGCTGGATTTCAGTGCTGATGTTGTTGCTAGTGTTGATGCTGGTTCCCAAATAAACGAAGTCTTTTACTATTTCGAAATTATGGCTGCCAACAGTAGCGTGGTTGCCAAGGCGCATATGCGCTGACTCTTTGCTCGATGACAGCAGGTACTTCGTTTTGTCCTCATTCACCATCAAACCCATCTTTACCGCTTCTTTTTCCAGCTTGGAGTAAGCAGAACTAACAGCGCGGGTGTTTAGGCCGATGATATCAATGTCATCAGCATATGCCAGTAATTGCACGCTTTTATAGTATATTGTTCCAGTGCGGTTAAGTTCTGCAGCTAGTATAATTTTCTCCAGCATCAAATTAAAGAAATCGCGCGATAGGGGGTCACCCTGTCTGAAACCTCGATTAGTTTCGAACGGCTCGGAGAGGTCCTTCCCAATTCTGACTGAGCTGATGGTGTTGCTCAACGTCATTTTGCACAGCCGTATAAGTTTTGCGGGGAAACCAAATTCAGACATAGCGGCATATAGGCAGCTCCTTTTCGTGCTGTCGAAGGCGGCTTTAAAGTCGACGAAGAGGTGATGTGTGTCGATTCTCTTTTCACGGGTTTTTTCCAAGATTTGGCGCATTGTGAAAATCTGGTCGATGGTAGATTTACCAGGTCTGAAGCCGCACTGATAAGGTCCAATCAGCCGGTTCACGGTGGGCTTCAATCTTTCGCACAATACACTTGAAAGGACCTTATATGCGATATTAAGAAGGCTGATTCCACGATAGTTGGTGCATTTTGCAGTATCCCCCTTCTTGTGGACTGGCAAAGAACACTTAGATTCCAACCGTCGGGCATGCTTTCGCCCGCTCATATTTTGCTAAGAAGCTGCTGCATGCGCCTTACCAACTCCTCGCCGCCGAACTTGAATAGCCCCGCAGGCAATCCAGCAGCGCCCACGGCCTTGTTGTTTTTCAATCTGGTTATTGCTATTCTAACTTCGTCATAATCGGGCGGGGGGACATATATTCCATCATCATCGATTGCGGGATCGGGTTCTTCATCTCTGCGCGGTGAATTGCTGCCTCCATTTAGGAGAGCAGAGAAGTGTTCCCTCGATAATCTAAGCACTCTCTGGACATCAGTTACAAGGTCGCCGTTTTCCTTCCTACAGGAGTTTGCCCCGGTCTTAAAACCTTCCGTCTGTAGCCGTATTTTTTGGTAGAATTTTCGGGCGTTATTCCTGGTGGCTAGCAGCTCAAGCTCCTCGCACTCACGCCTTTCTGCTTCTGCTTTTTTCTTCCTGAAAAGGCTAATATTCGTTACAATATAAAACAAGGTTAAAAGGGTTGTAGACTAGAATAATAAGATAAAACTTAGCAAAAAATTGTTTTGAATCAATGATATTTCACTTATCAAGTTTTATTGTAAGAGGAAATGTGGAGAAATTTTTTTTAAACGGGCGGTGCCACGTGTTATGTAGAAAAGTAATTTATCTGAAATGAAATGTACATTGAAGCTCACGCTGAATATGTAATGTTCGGTTACATCCGAACTTAGACAGCTTTACTTGTTTTTAGTTAATTTGCTTACTGTATTGTAAACTTAAATACACAGTCTTAACGAGTAGAAGAACTAATTTCAATAAGTTTGTGTGTATATTTTCCAAGTGAATTCTTTTGTGCGAATAAAATTTGGAGTAATAATTTTTCGTATAAAAGCACTGTTAGTGCAAGTCTTTTACAGTTATATATTCAACTTCGAAAAATTTTGTCTCTAAATAAAAATGAGAGCTCTTACGTTTTTACTAGCTGCCCTAGTAGCTTTGGTGTTGATGGTGAACGGGGTTTCATCTAACAGTGATCCCCAAACTGACCTTTCAAAGGATCCTTCTCAACTTGGTAAGGACCATAATCAACTACGAGATGGTCGTGATGCTGTTATTGTAGCTGACAGTGAATTTGGCGCTGCAAATTTTAGAGGTTGTTTTTCATTTAAATTTGGTTCACGTAAAAAAGGTGGTAAAGGTGTAAAGGTGGCGCAGGTAGTAACGGTGGTGCAGATTGTAAAGGTGGAGTATGTAAATTTGATGGTGGACGATCTTCGCAACCATCATCTTCGCAACCAGCAAAAAAAAAAAAACAAAAACCCAAGAAATGGCGGTGGAGTGAGAATACGTATTTTGAATAATGTCGCATAGAGCCAAAAGATATTGGGAAATTCAATCATCTTCATAAGTACTTCGTACAAACGAAAGTATGAAATTATGAAATAATAAAATATGTAATGAGGTGTAGAATAATGAATGTTCTTATAATAAAATAATTGGTGCGCGTACTTTTGTACGCGCCTGAGAATTTATATTTCTTTTTCTCATTAAAAAATTTATTTGAATTGTATATAATAAATTAACCACAACAAAATATAGTCAATAGAATTTAGTTCAAATTTGAAAAATTAAATAAATAAATATTTATTTTCTTACATCTGCATAAATTCGGGAATTAATAGAATGTTATTATTTTTAAATTAAATCCACCGCCTAGCATTCTCCGGTAATGACTGAATTGGAACTTCAGCTGTCAGTGGCTTATGAAAAAAGAAACGTTTAAGTGGCAAATGATGAGCTTCAAATAAAGTTATTTTGCAGATTTGAAAGAAAGCATTTTGTTCATTACTAAACAAAATTAAGGACCATTTCCGCAAACGCTTTCGAGGGAAGGCTGTACCCCTATTTTAAAATTATGCGCCACACTCAGATTCCTTGCTGATGGCAGCTATCGAAAATGCTATGGAAATGATTTTGGTGTTGGACCGGTTTTAGATATTAATGAGGAGCATATTTGTACGAATTGGATTAAAACCCAAACAGCAAAAATTGTATTTTAGGATTCTCAGGAGTAGTGATTAGCATCAATGGGACTCACGTTCGCATAATTTGGCTGCATCTGAACTGCGGCCAGCCTTGTCCAACTTCGGAATGTCGCTCCATAAAGTCAAAAAGTTATTCAATGTAATCGTTCGTTTAAACGTTGTTTTTTCTATAAATGTGTACAAAATTGTTGATTATTGTTTGATTAAAAAAGGTTTAACTACCGGCTTACCATTTTTTGTGCTTTTTTTTTTTTTTGTAACGTTTTATGAGCCCGTGCACCATCTAACTCTTATCAAAGGTGGTATCAAAAGACGCGTTTCGATCTCCGTTTTTAGGATTCAAAAGCGGAAATTAAAAATTTGATTTCTGTCTCAAAATATTTACAAAAACCCACAAAATGGCCCGAGAGGTTCCGAAATATGAGGCCCGATCCACAGTTTTTTTTTGCACAGAAGATCATTTTATGTTGGCGGCCTTTGGCTGCGATTTGTTAAAATAACCCTGGGTGGGTCCAACGCCTTTCTGCATTAGTGTGTACAAAAAATCTTGCAAAATACAACCACATGAAAATTTGAACCGAAATGATATGACAGAAATTAAATTTTTAATTTTTGTTTTCGGTTTCTTAAATCGGAGGTCGAAACGTGTCTTTTGATACCAACTTTGAAAATTTTTGTTAAAAATTAGGTGGTGAACCGTCTTGTAAAACGTTATCTTTTTTCAAAACAACTGCATAATTGTATGAGACAACTGCTAGTAATCAGTTGTAAGATTTTGACGTCTTTGACAACTACACCAACACAAAGTTGTAAACGGTAATGCCACTAAAAGTTGTAAGACTAGACAACTTCAACCGACATTTTTTTTTTTATAGGTTGAGCTGTAATCTGTAATACTAAATTGCGAAATTTCAACCCAACCAGAGTTGAGTTGTAAACGGTAATAGGGGCATATATATTGCGCTGGCAACCTGAAGGGTTGCGCTACACAGTCCCTTGAATCTGATATTTTAGTCGCCTCTTACGACAGGCATACCTACCGCAGGTATATTCTGGCCCCTAACCCGCTGGGGTATTCGCCGCCAATCGCTCATGTTGTTGTTGTATTAACGATAAACACACTCCCCGAGTGCTTTGGGGAGTGTTATCGATGTTGATGGTCCTTTGCCGGTAACAAAGCACCAGTAAGGTACTATCCCGACCATCTCGGGAACGATTTATATGACCACATTAAACCTTCTAGGCCATCCCGCCCTCCCCACTCCTTAGTTCCATGAGGAACTTGGAGTCGCCAGAGCCTCGGCTGCTAATGAAACAGGATTCGCCACGGATAGGTGAGGTTGACAATAGGATTGAAGAAGCTATATATTGCACTGGCAACCCCTTTAGAGGGTTGCGGTTCAAAACCCATTGAATCAATTTTGTATTTTAGTCGCCTCTTACTACAGGCATACCTACCGCGAGTATATCCTAAGCTCCCTAACCCGTTGGGGGTGCCAATCGTTCATCGCCATAGTCCATGTAATTTTCCCGACTTTTTTAATCCTTTCGAGGGAATTGATATGAAACTTTACAATCAATGCAATTAAATTATAATTTACATTAATTTATTATTAATAAAATAAATACTTCAATTTATTTACGACGAGAATACATACATATGTTAACGTATGCATGCATGTGAAGGAGTAAAAATGTGTATGTGAGCACGAAACAATTATTACTGACGAGTTTAAAGCCAAGCTCTAATTTGAGGCGTCTTTCCATTTATGTTTTTGTGTTTTATGAACTAGTTCGTCCTTAATCTTTAAGTTTTTGCTGATAAGCTTTTCAAAGAGCAAAATATACATTAAAGTAAAATAAATATATTATTAAACTACTGCACTATAAAACTAAGCGGTTATATTGTATGAGAATTAAGTATTTCTTTTTACGAGATAGAGAGATACATATGTATAATTATTCATCCCATATACAATTGATTTACGAATTCTTTCGAATATGTGCGTGTTCAACAAGTTGAAAAAAGCGCCGCTAAATATCTAATTGCTTATAATTATGAGACTAATTATGCTCTTTTTCTACAATGATTTAAATTTAATTAAATAAGCAGAGTACAGACAGTACAATATGCCAGCCATAGACGACAACTAAAGATTTACAGTTTTAAATCGCTATATCGTCGATGTTTTTGCAAACATTGGATTCATAAATTTAGCTAAATTATGTACTGACGGCATACATATTTTACGCATCAAACTCTAAAAAATTGTCTAAAATTATTTGTAATGCTATCAGTGAAAAGAAAACCCTTCGAATCGGGAAAACGGCAGTTATATAAACTAATGACGTTTGATTTCTGGATAAAATGTTACCCTCATATTGCACTCTTTCTAACTTTTGATCTATGTAGGTTACCTGGCGCTTTGCCGAAAGGCTGAGTTGTTAGTAAACCTTTTTTTATTAAGGCCCGGTTTTTCAGTAGTTGGTTAAGCTAAGCTTAAACAATGTTTACTTAAACTCTAGTCAAATTGAAACTGCAGTTCAACTACTGAGCAGTTTATCAGTCAGAGCTTAAGGTCCCCTTTGGGGTATGCTTTTTTGTGCGGCAACATTGGTTTTTTATTATCTAGATAATTTGTAGATACGGCAACAGCTGGATTTTATTTACGCAACAAACATGGAAAAAATATTCTCCAGCGAAATATATAGTTCCGAAAATATCTAACGTCATTATTTAATTATTCTTAAACCAGATAGCTCTCAAGTTAATATCCAACTTCACTCTCCAGTCACTATCCAACCTTTGAGAAATTTTGTAAAATTATATGTTTTCGAGTTGATCTCCAACGTCATTAATATTTTCCAATTATTATCCTAATTTAGAGAGATTTTGAGAAATGTACAGTTCTCAAATGTATATTCAACACATTTCTCCAGTTGACATCCTACATTGCATACGCAGCTGAGGTGTAGTTGAAAAAAATCTCCAAGGTGGTACCACCAAAACCAATAGATGTTTATTGTGAGAAATAAACACCTGGTTGATAGCAGCAATGAAGCATAATTAATCAGAAATAAATTATATAAGCTCCGCCTACCACATCGAAGATACTGGGTTCACGCCACGGGCAAAGCCGTTCGGAGTCGGCATAAAACAAGTAGGTTCCGCCAATTTGTGGGAAAAATTAAAATGAGCACGACGCAAATTGGAAGAGAAGCTCGGCCTAAAATCTCTGCGATGGATTTCGCGCCTCATATCTATTTATTTCATTTTATTTTTGTGAAAATACTGTAGTATGGAATCTTACATTTGGGTCCAGTTAGAGAACCTCAAGTTGTTAAATAAATTTTTTCAACTTAAGTAATAACACTGTAGCTGAGTACGCTATGATTCTCGAGTTGAGCCACTGTTTCGAAACAACTCTTGAGATTTTAGAGGTATACCTAGTTATCAACATGAGCTCTAATGGTCCTGAAGTCCAAATACTAGTTGGGTATATTCGATGCCGTTTCGAACGAACGCAAATAACTGATAGGTTAACTAGAGTTTAACGCTGCCAGATGGGCCGCTTAAGCTCAGCTCAGCTTAAACTTCAGTTAAAGTGAACTGAACAACTGCAGAATATGTTTAAGCGTAGTTTAACTGACAAACTGAGTTGAACTTGTACTGAAAAACCGGGCCTAAGTGGGAAATATTTTGTGAAAGGAATATAAAAACTTACGTTAGAGCTGAGAAAAACCAACATGGCGATATTATTTTCAGCAAAGAAGTTGTAATAAGGTGCACAATAAAATATGGCAGCCGCCCCTTCGGAGGCTTTCGACCTTGCATTTTTTTTTAATATTAAACAACTCTAGGTATTAATAAATTTTTCAGGCACCAATGTGCTAGTTTATAATAAGTATTTAAAATTTGTGTATACATTCTCACTTTTAAATTGAAATATCGCCATTAAGGCGGTTTTTCAGCTGGGTGATGGAATTTTTGCAAAAGCATCAACGATATTCTTGGGTGGCTTTTATACTGCAACTCGCAGGCTCGACAAGAATGATACACCGAAATAAAGTTCAAGTAATTGCATTAATTTATGTTTTGTGAGAAAAGCTGCTGCAATCAAATTCGGACATATCGCACACTAAATAAAAACAGTCACAACTCAAAATTTTTCAAAATCGCTTTTTTCCCATAAATCAGTTGGAAGAACACATCTCTAACGATTGCAAAAAATTCTTGCCAATCACATTCCTAAACTGGAAAAATATCGATATGCATATTTTTATGTTACATGCGTCGTTTGAACAGAGTATTTTTTTGCTCTTAAACAGTCTATTTTCGAAAAAAGTGAAAAAAATTTTGGTTTCATTCAGAGGTGCAATTTTTTAATAGAAAAAGTAAAATAACACTGGATCACAAATTCCAACTTTTTTTCTGCACCAGAGAAGCCATTATGAAATTCCTATTCGTAAATGTTTCAAAAAAGTTACCATAGAATTAAAAATAACCTTGAATTTCGGAATCAGGGGGCGATTTTACATAGGAATTTCATAATGGCGTCTCTGGTTCATTTTGGCTGTAAACCAGTGTAATTCTTACAATTTTAGTGTTAAGTGACCTCAGCGTCAAAAATGTAGAGTGCTTTTATTGGACTGAAGTTGAAAGAAAACGCCGTTGTAATGAAATTGGAACCTGTGTGCTTCTTTATAATCAAAATTTGGTACAAAAGGTAAACAATTCTGGAGATTTAGATTTCTGTAATTTATTCTGTAATCCGTAATTATATTTAGTCTGATTAATTGTCAAATTTATAGACTAATAAATAAATAAATATTCTATTCCGACAACTGCTGTGAGCAACAAAAAAATAAATATGTACTTTCAATGTATGCTTGTGCGATATCTAAGTATAATCTCCGTATCATTACACATAAATATCTTAATCATGACCGCACTCAAAGCGAAGGGGACAATGTGCATAGCGTAGTTGAAAACCAAATTAGAACACTTAAGTAGTAATCCCATATACTTACCATAACAGTACACAAGCCTCATAGCAACTGCGAAAAAGACAGGCCCGCCATACAAGGTTCGGGAGATAACCCATAACGTCTTTTACGATTTAAAGTCACCCCAAGAAAGGTGGGGCCAAAATTTTCCCACCAATGAAGACAATCAAAAAATTTTATGGTGTGACATTAAAGTCTTGCATGTTAATCAAGAAAACATGGACTCGTTTTTTTATAAAACATCATATTGTAACGAATTTAGTGCAATTCCGCTTATTTGCAACCTTCTACTCGTTGGTATCGCTAAACTGTTGAATAAATAACTCCAATATTCAATAATGCAAAATGGTCATTATTAGAGTACTTCACAATAACACTTATACTGCGCAACTGATAGCGTGCTCAAAACAAACTGATTGCTCATGCCTCAGATTTTATACTGCTCATGCTTTTATACTCTTCGGTTTCCTCGTTCGCATACTTCTAGGCGTTTCTTCTTCTAGAATTTACTACTTAGTTACCAGCTATGATCTACAGATGCACGTTTGTTTATAGCTTCTCGCATAGCAATATGACGTGTATATGCGAGTAATACTTCCACCTATGATTGCATAATTTTGTGAGTATCTCAGATATATGTATGTGTTTGTGCGTATCTCTCCGCATATGTGTAGACATAATGATTGGTTTGTTTATGTAGATACAAGTTTCTGCTTAGGGCTTAGAGATGATAGTATCCCTTAGTGTTGCTAATATTCGTCACAATATAAAGATACCAATTACCAAAATGTGTGTAACAAAAATCAGCTCTGCGCTTTTTCCAGCTATGGGTTGTGTCGAGTAAGTATTTTAGATAAAATTATGTAAAGCACAGTAGAATTGCAAAATTTTTATTTTTCAATTTTTTTTTTTTTGTAACAATTGTTTTAATTTTTTCTTTTATAATGACTTATTCCATGTTATGTTCACCCTTTTCGGAAAGGCTAAAACTACCCATCATAAAGCAGCGTGACATACAGGAATTAATTAAAAAGCATCATATACCAATCATTATAAGGCTTATTATAAACACCTAATAAGTGATTAGTTTAATGCCACTGTTTAAATTAAAATTAATTTTAATTTAATTAATATATTAAAAATTTAATATCGTAAACCGTAGGTCTAGTACTATTAAATTTTTCTGTTTTTATTTTCTATTTAGCTGGAAAAAGGAGACTTTGAGGGAAAAACATTTTTTCACTTAAAGTTACATTTGACATAATACACACCAGTACACGAAAAAATTTCAACTAAAGAGTCACAAGTCTAAATTACCTTTTATTGTATAAATAAGGGCACAGAACTAAAATATCTTAAGCTAAATCATTTTCTAAGATTGTTATTAAATCGCAAAAATGTTTCTAAAACAGTTTTTTGCCTCTCCTGAACATTTCAGATTTTTTGAGTTGTGACTGTTTTTGATTTAGTGTGCGATATGTTAAATAATCATACTTTGTACGTTGATACTACTTATTTTTTTGTATGGTTTACACGAGGCAACGTCCTTACAACTTATTCACTAGATTCAATAATAGCAAACGCTTTATGCATCATCGACACGTCCCAATGGCCTTAATACAATACGTGGATCAGGTTCCAACATACGATCTGATTCTTCAGCGCTACTTAAACTATAATAAAAGACACACATTACTAATAAACTTATCATCATAAGGACTGTTCCGAAATGAAGTTTATTTTCCTTATAATTCTACGAGCTTGCGCATTAAAAAAATGACCATTAAAGAAAAGAAGTAAAAATTAATATATTAATTTTCGCAGTTCTGTTTTGTTTTTACATCCCACTCAGCATTTAAGATGATTGACTTTTCCATTTCCCTACATATAAATAAAATTTGATTACTCTTCCTGACTAAATAATGAGTTATCATACAATTGAACAAAAGAAATAATCAAATATGAATACTTTTGATGATCAAAAACTGAAAATCATTTTTCGATCACTTTTCTGAATCATTTTTGAAGTCCTTTGATAAATAAATTTTAATATTTCATAAAAAACAACAAAAAGAATAATCAAATATGTTTACCTTTCATGATCAAAAACTGAATATAGTTTTTCAATCACATTTTGGAATCATATTTGAATCAAATGTGTTTACTTTAGGTGATCAAATATGTATAATCATTTTAATTCAGCTTTCTGAATTTTTTCTAACTATATTTGTTGAGAGAATAATGAATTTTATACTTCTTAAAATTTTACTTTTCATTGAAAATATTATTTTTTCACATACACACATTTTTCACTCATGAAGTTCAGAAAAATATATATATAAAAATTGTATTATTAAGATATTCTTCAAGACAATATAATGCAAATGCTGCTCGTGACCGAAGATATCCCCAGCCATTTCTTCACCTTCGGCTTCCCAGAAAATACATAATAGTTGGACAATACAAAAGTTGTGAGGTATTTGATTATTATGTCTTCAACATATGTATTGACGATCATAGCTGATGTTGAAGTTGTCGAGGTGTATATCGGTCAAGTTTGTTTGCGAGTGACCTGTGGTTCAAATAGCTCACTCTGCATGCTTTCTTGATAATATGAAATGAATAAGATTAACATGTAATATCTTATTTTGAACGAGATATGAAGAATAAATGCATGATAATCGTATTCGAAAATCAATCAAAAATCTCAACCAAAACGATTGAAATATGTTCATGAATATCATCAGAAAATGACTGAAAAGCATTCAAATATTACTCTGAAAAAATTAAAGCTCAATTTTACAATGATATCAAATATGAATAAAAAGCGTTTCGAAATATGAATCATAAATGATTATTATTTATGGTACATTTTTCTCCCGACGATACATTAATTTTCGAACAGAAAATGCTTTTAAATTTGAACGTATTTAATCAAAATTTTCAAAAAATGCTGGCTGGGAAGTTTTTAACTTTTGTGTATATATTCATTGAAATTGGGTCATAGCTGACACAATAGAAAAGTATCAGACGTTACTTGAAACTCTCGTTTTTATTTCTCGGATAAAGTGTATTATGTGACAAAAAATTTCGTCGTAAAGCCTATAGTACAAAATGTTTTCTTTTTACCAAACTATCATATCGATGGGTGAGCGCACACTTGTGATAAGTGACAAATTTCAAGGTTTTCAGGACAGCATATTTTGTGTTTTATAGGCGATTGATATTTAGGCTAGCAGATATTTCCACGGGCTTCTGAGCCGTCATTATTGACTACTCGCTTAAAAAAAATTCACACTAGGTAGGCATGATGCTGAAGCTTCAGAAAGTGCAGTTAACTAAGTTTTGGTCAAATAGGCACTTAGACCAAGTGTGCGGTCACCCATCGATATTTACGCTTGTGACACTGAAAAGTATACATTCGTCTGTTTATGGCACATGTGGAAATGGATGACATTTTTTATGTATATTTAATTATTCAGATTTAATAATCCACATAATTCACCGAACCTTCGTAGATTTTTGGTGTCCTTAAAACAACTCGAGAAATAAAATTAATTAAATACGGATTCCTTCTTGTTGGAACAGTCCTTAGACGTTTTTTGTTTTTAATACACTCTTACCAATCTTTAGTATCGGGCATTAAATTTCTACTCTCTTCTTCATCGCAGCGGTGTGCCAATTCTGATACCGGTGCATATTGGGTGTGTGATACGAGGGGATCTGTTGAGGGATTCAATGCCATTATGCCTTCCCCACCACATCCATCACGATTTTTGCATTGCAGTTGCCTAGCAAATGATTTCTCCTTATTAAATAGTGGGCAGAGACGTCGCCTATGAGCAATGGCTACGTATAGTCCTGAAACTGCGAGGAATTAAATTTATTTAATAATGTGAATGTGTATAACAATAAAAACATATATGGTATTTGGAGCTTTAAAAAGACAAAAATAAGAACAAAGGATATACAAAGTTAACACAACTATATACAAGTCGTTTTTAAGGAATAAAAAAGTCTTTCGTTTTGCCGTAATAGCCTCATAATAATCTTTAAATGCAAATTACAACTTTCTTCGACTCAATCTAGTTGTGCTCGGGATTGGTAAATGCAAGAGACTTTCGGTATGATACCGATCAGATAGATAGATAATTAATTGAGGATTTCACTGTGACCATTGGTCCATTGTGCCCTTAACTCCTTCACAGCACCACATCCAAACCGACATCTCTGATGAACCCTATCAGTTCACCTGGCTTGAGGGATTTAATATGAGAATGCTCTGGCATGGTGAGCCCATAAATTTAGCCCTGTGTCTTGAGTTTGCGTCACACTCCAGGAGGATATGATCCGCCATCTCCGCTGATCGATCACAAAATCGGCATCTGTTGTTCGATATCATGCCCAGCTTCTGGATGTGGTTGTTCAGCCTACAGTGCCCTGTAAGAATAGCTGTTAGGATTCTTGAGTTATCTTTCGAGAGGCCTATTAATGCCCTATATCGAGTTGTGCTGTAACCCCCTAACAGTAACTTAGATTGTCTTAGGCCTGGCATATTGCGCCAATGTTCTTCCCTCTTTTCCCTCTCGTCTACTAATAGATGTCCCCTAATTTCCTTCGGGACTAATGGCAGGAACGGCTGGGAACCAATGGGTCGTGCCGTTGCTGCCTCTCTGGCCAGGCTGTCCGACTGCTCATTACCCTCAACTCCCCTTCGTCGTGTCCTCCTAGTTGATTTAGCTTTTCAACTCACCAGATTTAGCTTTTCAACGCAAAGGACCAGTGCTGATTTTATTTCAAACGCCGAGATCGCCTTGAGGGCTGCCTGACTGTCACTGGGTGTGGCGATTGCTTCATTTCTACAACAACAACAACAACATTGTTTCATTGGAGTATTCGCACTGAGGGTTCAGGTCAGCGCACTGGCGTATGGCGAATACTTCCGCTTGAAAAATGCTCGGGTATGCTCCCACGGCAGTCGGTTCTATGTACCGGAGCGACTCGGGATTTTTCCCGACCAAGGACTGTTATTTCAATGTGACCCCATTTAATTTGTTACACAAATTGTCATCCTCCCAGCAGCTCCTTGCAGCAGGACTACTCCATATTCTCTTACTCCGGGAAGGCATCGAATCCAATCCGGGTCCGTCTCCTGACCCCGGTCCTGAGAAATGGTTTTGCTGCATCTGCCGGAAAAAAATCTTTTTAGGACGTTCATACTCTGTTCAGTGTGTCTCGTGTAAGGGATGGTTGCATCGGACAGGTTGTTCTGGGCTTGATCCCAAAACCCGACGTCCACGTAACTTTTATAAATCTTTTGTGGCTCCTTGCTGTTCACGCCCAAGGGCGTCCCGTAGTCTAGGCCTAAGCGCTCCCCCCCCCCCCCCCCCCCCACTACCTTACAGCAGCCCCGCTGCTCTGCAAGCCACAACAAGTACCCGCTGCTGCTCGCGCTCCACGGCGCCAACAACTCAAACAGCTGCTACCACTCATAACTACTACCTTCGTAGTAGAGTCGGTAGCAATGCTGAGCATCAGCCCCTGCCCCCGTCTTCTTCCCCCTCTTTTCCGGCAGCAATCGTGTAGGTCAGGGAAACAGACTCTTAGTCCCTACCTCCGTTAGCACCGTTTGCCAGCACAGAATATATATGTTTGCGACATCCGCCCAATGCAGCTCCTCCCTTGGGTGGTGCCACTTTCCTAGATGTTCTGGTCTCCGCGACGGCAACCCCCGACGGGTTTCATCGCGCCATGTTGCCAGGTCACAAACCCAAATCATCCGGGTACCCCAATGCTTGCCCAAGGGCGCCCAGTCCCAAGGCCACAACAGCAATTGCGTCCTGGCCTTCCACAACCTAGGCGTAGTCACCCGTCACTTACCCCTAGAGTGGCGGCGTCACCCCTCATGCACTTCGGAATTCTGCAGTTCAACTGTAATGGACTAACTGGGAAGATTATGGAGATAGTCGATTTCATGAAGCGGCACAACATCCGCATTGCTGCGATTCAAGATACTGCATTGCAGACCTGCTCTGGGTATAATGTCCACAGTAAAGACCGCGAGAGCGGTAATGGAGGCGGCCTCGCGTTTATCATACACCACTCTGTGCAATATTATATATTTGATCCTGGCATCGGCCGCAGGGACAATGTCTTAGAACGTCAAGGCCTATCTGTCCGGTCAGACGATGCAAACCTTGAAATCATCAACATCTACATCCCTCCTGCCACCTGTTGCCCCAGTGGATACCGCCCTAATATCAGAGCCTTACTCACTGGCAACAATCGCATCATCTTAGGCGATTTCAATGCCCATCACGATCTATGGCACTCAAACTTGCGGGCGGACAGTAGGGGTGAGATGTTGGCGGATCAAATAGAAGAAACGACGTTCTGCACAATAAACGGAGACGCCCCCACACGTATGGTAGGAAGCTGTCACAGTTCGCCAGATATCTCAATCGTGAGCGCAGAACTCGTAAACTGCGTCAACTGGCAGCCGAAGGTAACATTGGCATCCGACCACCTGCCTATACTTATTTCGCTCGAGCGTACCGCCGACTTCATCGTCACCGAAAAACGCACCTTCATAAACTTCAAAAAAGGAAAGTTTGAAGAATATAAGTCTTTTACAGACAACCTCTTTGCTGCCCTCCCTATCCCGACTGATGCCCGCCAAGGAGAGCGTGCCTTCCGTAAGGTCATTGAATCCACCTCGGCACGTTTCATTCCCGCCGGGAGAATTCCCGAAATCTGGCCCACTTCCCGGAGGAGGCCGCAAACTTAGCGAGAGAACGTGACCTTATAAGGCAGCATGATCCAGGTGACCCCCAAATAAGGGATATAAACCAACGCATCAGATTACTTGTGGACGAACACAAACGGGCGAAATGGGAGGAGCACCTAAGAGGTTGTAACCTCTCTACCGGTGTGGGTAAACTTTGGTCCACCGTAAAGTCCCTATCGAATCCGACTAAGCACAAAGACAAAGTTTCCATCGCCTTTGGCGACAAAGTGCTGTCGGATGCGAAAAAATGCGCGAGCGCTTTCTGCCGACAATATACATATAAGCATTCTTTTATGGATATATTATGGTTATTCAATTCATCTATATTTGTTCAATAAGTTTTATAATTAAATAATCACGATATATTTATTAATAATTATATTCGTTCAATAATCAATTCAAAAGCAATATAAAAATTTTCACATCAAAAAATAACATGAAATATAAAAACTTGAAACTCGATTTGTAAAGAAAAATTAAAGTTTTAATAATAACAAGTATTTCATAACAACGTGTAGTAAATCCCTACACTACTCCCCTCTTCCAAATTGTTCCATATTTAACAAATTAAATGTAACTCTTTTTGTTTTATCCAAACAACTATATTTACTCGCATTCAAATATGCAGGTTTAATTCTGTCTATAGAAATATTCATGAATTTTATTATTATTATTTATTAAGTAATATATACAAATATAAAACTTAAATATATATAGAGTACTAGCAGCTATGGCCATCGACTCGACTTGAAATAGTAGTAAAAATTATATATCTAAATAAAGTTATAATATTATTGGATAAGTATATAGTAAATTAGTATGTGCATAAGAATGTATATTAATGTTAGAATATATCAAAGCTGTTTCATATGAATTTTAAAAGTTTACATTCTGATACGAAATCGAAAATTTTGATTACATTAGCGTGTGATGCGTTTTTTAGAAAAGTATAAGGGTTTGAAGAACCAAAGTGTTTTTGCCGTTGTCTCTCTAAAATTGGACACCCGGTAAGAAAGTGTTCTACTGAGGCGATGCAGGAGCAAAATGGACAGGAAGCTGCGTCTGTGCCGGATAATAAATGTTGATGAGTGATTAGTGTATGCCCTAGCCTTAAGCGGGTGAAAACGGTTGATTGATGGCGTGTTATGCTACTGGAGTACACTGTCTTTTTACATGTAGGATTGATGTTGGTGTATTTGTGACTGAAATTATGCCACTGGATGTCTTTTTTCAGTAGTACTTGTTTGTTGATATGTTTAGTTAAATCCTTTTTATCGAGCGAATGGAACTGAAATGTTGGCGCTGCTTCGAAATAACGAGCAGTATTATCGGCATATTCATTGCCGGTTATACCAACATGGCCAGGTACCCAAAGGAGAGAAATTTTGTTTTTATACTTAATACAAAGTCTCGAATTTCGAAAATAGTTGTGGAAAGATTGTAGATATTAATTACAGCTAGTAGACATGAAATGCTGTCGGTGCAAATGACAAATTTCCCTTTACTCATAACTGCGTGTTCCATAGATTTGAGGACTGCAAATGATTCAGCATTGAATACCGAGGAGTATGAAGGAAGGATTCCTTCGCTGATAATTTTTCCGTCTTCTGTAGCGACCGCAAAGGAAGTGTTATTTTTCTTTGAACCATCAGTAAATATAGGCGAGAAATTGTGGGATTTGTATTTATTTATGGCTTCGAAGAACCTTTGTTGATATACGACTTTATTTGTGCTTGCCTTTTTTAAACAGTGAAGTGATACATCAATGGATGTTTTATTTAGTAGCCACACAGGTTGCTTATTTATTTTATGGCATTTATTTGGAGGATAAATACCGAGATCTTTCGCGTAGGTCACACATCGTCGTAGAGTGGAGCCAGGTTTGAAACAACGTTTGTGTCTTGATACTGCAACTAAGGTTTGGTGTATATTTTTATTGGGAGAATTAAATAATTTTGGAATAAGCTGCATTGTAGATTCATATACTCTTTCTTTTATTGATGGAAGGCCACTTTCAGCTAGGACACACTTAGTTGGTGTTGTTGGAAAGGCGTTTATACTTCGGCGTACTGCAGTATGATATGGCGCTTCTATTTGCTTGATGTTGGTATTGGCACACCATCCAAAGATAGGTAGGGCGTAATCAATTTTAGAGAGCATTAAGGCTCTTGTAACATTTATCAATGTATTAGTGTGAATAAATGACTTTTTACATGAAAGGTATTTGATTATGTTTAATCTCGACAAAAGGTTTTTTCTGAGAGAATTACATTGATGGTTAAAACTAAAACGCTTATCAAAATATACTCCTAGAATTTTTAAAAAATTTACGTTTTCAATTGTATTATTATCAAAAATGAGTTGAGGATAAGTACAATTATTCTTTTTACAAATATGTAGTAATTTACATTTAGATATCGAAATTGATGCGCCGGATTTGATCCCCCATTTTTTAAATTCATTAAGAACTTCGCAAAAATTATTATTTACAAGTTGGGGTTTTTTTATATTTGTGTAGATTATAACATCATCGGCGTACATAGTTAATTTAATATTTTTAATATTCATACATATATCATTTAATTTATCAAAAGCTATTATGAACAAAACGACCGATAGGGGCGAGCCCTGTGGAATGCCATTATGCATATTATGAAAATCAGATAAATTGTTATTTATACGAATACGAAAGCGTCGATGTGTCATGAAAGCCTTAACAAAAGAAAAGGCTTTTTGACCAATCTTCCATGCAGCAAGTTGGCTTAATACTGCATGTACGCCCACGCGATCAAAAGCTTTCTCAAAGTCTGTCGCCAAAATGGTGACGTGATTTTTGGTACTTAGAGAATCCGACACAAAGTGTTGGATTTTTACTAGTGAATCCATTGTACTATGTTTTGTTTTGAAAGCTGTTTGCGTGTGGCTGATCGAGTTGTTTTTCTCGATAAACCACATCAAGCGCTTGGCAATTATTTTTTCTATGATTTTGCTTATACAGGACAGGAGGGATATGGGTCTGTAGGAGGTGGTAAGGTGGGGGGGCTTGTTAGGTTTAGGGATTGGAATGACGGTGGCTGTACGCCAGACGTGAGGAAATAACCGTTCATCATAGACTTTATTATAAAAATTTAGTAATTTTATCTTTGCTATCTCTGGTAAATTCAGAAGCATTGCATAAGAGATGCGGTCTGAACCGGGAGATTTTCCTTTGGCATGTTTCAGGGCTGATTCTAATTCACATAATTCAATTTTGTTTTCAACATACCGTGCTGACGGAGAAAGGCTAAATGGAGAATACGTTTCAGAGAGCCAACGTGTTTTTTCACGGTTGAATGCCTCTGAAAAGTTGTTGTCATCTGAGTAATCAGACCAAAGCTTCGCGAAAGTCTCAGCCATGTCTAAAGAGTTCGTTAAAAGAGACTGATTGTGCTGAATGCAACTTATAGTTTTGTTTGGAGTACCTGAAAGTGATTTTATATCAGCCCAGATTTTCTTTGGGGTCGAAAGTGGAGAGATCTTTGAAGTGAAACTCTCAAAACTTTTTTCTTTGCTTCTTTTACCGATCTCTTGAACATGGCATTCGACTTCTTGTAATTTATTAAATTCTCAACCGACATACATAGTTTGTAGGCTTTCCAAAATTGATTTTTTTCCTCCCGAAGATTTTGTAAGGTCTTAGACCACCAAATAGGGAGAGTCTTGGAAAAACTAGCCTTAGTTTGAGGAATGGATTTGTTGGCTGCAGAACGGATAGTCTTTGTGATAACTGCTATTTCTTTATTTACGTTTTGGAATGGCTCTAAGAAATTATTTGTAATTGTATTAGTGATTTCTGATTGATATAAATCCCAATTGGCATGGTCGGTTTTGAATTTGGGGATATGTTTGACCTTTTCAAAATTAGTATTAGTACGAATAGAAATAGATATATGGAAGTGATCGCTACCTCTAAGTATCGATGAAATTTTCCAGTTGGTTCTGGGATAAAGTTGTGGGGAAATTAGAGAAAGATCAACATGTGTAAAAGATGAGTGCGTAGAAAAATGAGTAGGTGATCGATCATTTAAAAGCATAAGTTGTTGTTGGAGTATAAAACTTTCTATAATTTGCCCTCTCGTATTTGATTTGGGTGATCCCCAGAAAGGGCTCCATGCGTTGAAGTCACCAGCCCACAGGATTGGGGAAGTAAATTTGGAAAACAAATTATTTAATTCCGCTATAGAAAATACTTGCTTTGGGGGTATATATGTGTTAGCTATAATGAAGCTTGAATTTAGATTAATTTTTAGCGCCAACGTAGATAATGTGGATGTGACGTTGACTAACTCATGTGGAATTGCTGATTTAATTAATATACCTACACCTTGCTTACTAGGCTGGATGTTGTATAGATTGGAAAAATACCCAATGTACTGTTTAGGATAATATATTGTATTTTGGTTTATATTTTGTGACAAGTGGGTTTCTTGAATACATATTATATCTGGATCTTCTTCTTTAATTAATAATGATAGTTCGTTATAGTTATTAAAATAACCGTTGATATTCCATTGAATAATTTTTAAAAACATTAAAATATAAGAGAAAAAACAGATAAAATATATACATATTCATGTACATAAATGGCATGGATACACAAACACACCCAGATACAATTCAACCATGCTTACACATATGTAAACATGGCTAAACTGCATCTAGGTGTACCTGTGCGTCCAAAAAAATTTAAGAGAGAGTATTTGTTTACATGTCTATCATAGCGTCGTCTTTAATTGACATGTCTTGCGTTGCTACAACTTTCGTAAGAGACGGAAGTGGATCAAAGAGAGAATGTTGGGAGGCTGTTGGAGAGCAATTTGATGTGTTAGGTGAGTTAGATGAGGAAGTGACTGCAGTTTGATTTTGTTGTTTTGAAGCGGATATGGGGTGCTGGGAGGAAGCTAAATGCGTAACAAGAGAAGTTTGTTGGAATGATTGAGTGGATGAGGGGAAATTGTTTTGTGTTTTGTTGTAAGTGGACGGTTGGCTGGCAACTGGCTGAGCATCGTCAGTTGCAAATGAATAGGATGAACTCATTTCAGTTTTTGTTTTGTTTGTTTCTTTTGAATTTTTGTCGGTGTTTATGTTATTAATTGTTGGTTTGGACACATTGCCTGTACTTGTTGTTGTTGTACTTGTTGTTTTTGTTGAAAGTTTTGCTTGTACGCTTGAAAGTGATTTGGATAAAGTGTCAGCATAGGTGGCACTATTGGAAGGTGGGAGTATGGTTTCTCTATAAATTTTCAAAGCTTCCCGCATTGAACATTTTTTTGTTGTTTTAATTTTTAAAATCTCTTTTGCTTGGATAAATTTGGTACATTCTCTGGACGAAGATGGGTGTTCGGCTTTGCAGTTAGCACATTGTGTACGGGTACATTTTTCAGGGGAATGGGGGGGAAGTGAACAAATACCGCAGGCGGGTGAGCGCTTACAATGTTTAGCGGTGTGACCAAGTAATTGGCAAGATTTGCAACGCATGGGTGTTGGGATATATTCTCTTACCATGAATTTAGACCAAGCAATGTCGATCTTATTAGGCACTTTGTAAAGATTAAACGTTAGCAATACCACACCTGAGGCTACTAACTTTCCATCGATATTTTTTTTAAATTTGTAGGCTGATACCACTCCTTGAGAGCTAAGCTCTTTAACAATTTCCTCATCCGGAACATTATTTAAGAAAGGTGCGTACACTGTACCTTTCACTTGATTAAGAGTTTCATGGAAAGAGGCCGATATATTACAAATATTTGGCAATTGTTTGGTATTTATGAATTTAAGAGCAACGGTTTTACTTTTAACTAAGAGCAGTAACTTTCCATCGCGGAGAGTGGAAATTGAATGCACTTCGTTACTTATGAGTTGTATTTCTCGATGAATAGCGAAAGGCGAAAAAGACGAGAGAAGTTTTGATGAATCAGCGGATTCAACAATAACAAACTTCGGATCTTCAACCTTAACTTCTGCTAGAAAGGGGAAAGGGACTACTGGCGATGCAGTACCGTTTTTATGTTTTTTTCTTTGTGGGTCCAGAGTCCAATAATTGAAAGCGATTTGCTTTCAAAGTCTTTTGGCCGTTGGCCATAGTAATTAATTTTTTTTTTTTATTCACTTATGAGAATAATATAGATTTACACACGCGGAAATTAAAAAGAAGATATATATACAAAATAGCACAAAAGTCAGCTAGTCTTTAAAGAACCGCAATAGAGTAAAAATAACCAATTAACTCCGGAGGCGAAAGAGAGAACGTCTGTTCAGCGCGAGAGATAGTCGGTGACTGATTCATGAATATATTATTATTTGAACACTTTGGTGTTTTCTCTATTACCTCAAATGGTCCTTCATATGGCTCCTGTAAACCGGTTCTCTTTCTATCAACTCTAACTAATACAAACTTGCAATCATTTAAATCTTTTGGAACATAAACTAGTGAATTTTTATGATGAGATATGTTTGATGCACAATTCTTTAAATTTTGTTTTAATTTTAACAAAACATGAGATGAGTCAAAGTTATTTTCAGATCGAACTACCATTTGCGAAGGAAGTCTTAGATTTTCCCCATATACCATCTCTGCAGCTGTAGATTGAATGTCTTCTTTATAGGATGATCGCAAACCTAACAACACTATAGGTAACTCCTCATACCATTCAGCTGCACTTCCACTTGCCATAATTGAAGCTTTAAGTTGCCTATGAAAGCGTTCAACTATTCCATTAGTTTGCGGATGATAAGCAGTGGTTATGATTTTATGACTTCCTAATAGTTTTGAGAGCTCTGTAAAAACTTGCGATGTAAATTGCGCTCCCTGATCAGTTGTAATTGTCAACGGAACTCCAAATCGTGATATATACTCACGAAAGAAAGTTTCTGCCACATTTTTCGCGGAAATATTTTGAAGAGGATATGCTTCCGGCCAACGAGAATTCCTATCTATTAAAGTTAATATAAATCTAAAATCATGTGATGGAGGAAGAGGTCCAACGATATCTAAATGTACCTGTTCAAAACGCCCTTTTGGAATTGGTATTTTCGAAACTTGCGATTTTGTATGTCTATAAATTTTACTTTTTTGACAATTAATGCACTCTTTCGTCTACTGGTTTACATCTTTATTCATTCCTGGCCAAAAATATCTATTAGTGATTAACCGGCGTGTTGCTTTAATACCAACGTGGGCTATACCATGTAATTTCTCAAACACTAATTTTCTTAACACTTGAGGTATATATGGCCTTGTTAAATTAAGCGATGTCTCACACCAAATGTGAATATTTAAAAATGGAACTGATATTAGTTCTAATTTATGTCTACAATTTAGATTTTCTACTAATGATTTTATTTCACCATCTTTTCCTTGTTCAATAAATAACTCTTTTAAATTTACATCAATGGTTTCTAACGTTAAAACTTCGGGTATCCTTGACAACGCATCCGCAACACAGTTTAATTCCCCTTTTATGTATTTAATGTCACTAGTAAATTGGGATAAGAACTCCAAATGTCTTGTCTGTCTGGGACTTCGATCTACCTTTGAATTCAATGCAAATTTAAGTGGCTTGTGATCCGTATAAACCGTAAAAGATCTACCTTCCAACCAATGTTTAAAGTGTTTAATAGTTAAATAAATAGCGAGTAACTCTCTATCAAAAGTACTATATTTACATTCATACGGACTAAGTTTCTTAGAGAAGAAGGCTAACGGTTCTTTAGTATTGTTGATTTCCTGTTGAAGAACTCCTCCAATAGCCCTATTTGATGCGTCTACAGCAACAGAGGGAATTGCTTCACTGTTGAAATGTGTTAACAATGTTTTCTTAGCAAAACTCTCTTTTACTTTCTCAAATGCCTGCAATGTTTCATCAGACCAATCAAGTACCTTATATTTGCTCTTCGATGCCTTTGATATCATGCTGTGTATTGGGCCTAGCATTTCAGCAAGCTTTGGTATATACCTATGGTAAAAATTAACCATTCCCACAAACTTTTGCATTTGTTTGATTGACATTGGCCGTCCAAAATCAAGAATTGATTGAATTTTCTCCGCTGATGGTTGAATACCTTCAGACGATATGTTGTAACCTAGAAAATTAATTTTACCTACTCCAAAAACGCACTTAGATGGCTTGATATTCAATCCGTACTTATCTAAACGTTGAAATAGTATATTAAGATGTTGTAAATGTTCTGATTCATCTTTACTAGCTATCAGTATGTCGTCCAAATAAACAAATATAAAATCTAAATCGTGTAACACTTCATTTATAAACCTTTGGAATGTTTACGCTGAATTTTGTAATCCAAAAGGCATTCTGACGAATTCGACATTCCAAAAGGTGTGGTTATGGCAGTCTTATGAATGTCTTCTTCCGCAACAGGTATCTGATGGTAAGCCCTAACCAAATCTATCTTTGAAAATATTGTTTTATTTTTGAATTCAATATGTAAATCATGTATGTGTGGCAAAGGGTATCGATCAGGTACAGTGATTAAATTAATCCTACGATAATCTCCGCAAGGACGCCAGTCATTTGCGTCTTTTTTAGGTACTAAAGGTAATGGCGATGTTCCATGTGATTTAGATGGACGACATATTCCAGGTACAGTGATTAAATTAATCCTACGATAATCTCCGCAAGGACGCCAGTCATTTGCGTCTTTTTTAGGTACTAAAGGTAATGGCGATGTTCCATGTGATTTAGATGGACGACATATTCCTGATTTTAATAAAAAATCGAATTCAGTCTGCTATTTTAAATTTAACAGGATCTAAACGTCTTGGCCTACAAAAAGGTAATATTCCATTCGTTATAATATGATGAACTGTCGAATGATTAACCTTTTTATTATAATCTGGCTCAGAAGTTAAAGAAGGAAATTTTTTAAAAGTTTTGTATATTGATTTTCAACTGAAAATAATTTAGGCAATGAAATATTGCAAAACCCGGATATAGCATCTACAGCTAAACTAGTTAAGAGGATCTATTAATTTCTTATTCTTTATATCTATTAAAAGTCCATATTTTTCTAAAAAATCTGCACCTATGATCGGTTTTGAAATATCTGCAATAAGAAATACAAATGGAAGTTCTCGACGGAGTCGCAAATTAAGTTTTAATAATTTTTTCCATAAGTCGAAATCATGCTGCCATTAGCAGCCGTTAAAATAATATCTGAAGATTTTTTGTAAATTTTGAATTTAGATGAAGGAAGAGCTGAAATCTCGACACCACTATCTATTAAGAATTTTAGCTTGCTTTCTTTATATAATACAAACAAGCGACGTGTTGAAAAATTCAAAATGCTGTTGTTAGTCGCTGCAACAACAGCGCTGTCTAGTTTGTTTGACTAGGACCATTTTTCTGGAAAGCACACGGTTCTTCACACTTACGAGCTTTACTGCCGAAACGGTAATGATACTTACATAACCAGTTTTGAGACTTTGATCTACCTCACGACTGAGAATTCCTGTGAAAACTAAAATTCCGCCTTTTTGGACGTGACTGTCTGTCATTAATTTGTGTTTTAATCTCGTTAATATCTAATTGTAAATGATTAAAACTTTCACATATTTTTGTTGTGGCCTTCGCTAAATTCTCTACAATTTTTCCCAATTCATCAATATTAATCGAAGATGTAACAACTCTATTTCTAACTGCACAAATTTCATTACCACTGGTTATCTCCCAAATTTTATCTGCCAGTTGCAAAAGATCATTAATATTATTTAAATTAGCACTAGTCAATGCAACATAAAGATTTTTTGGAAGTTTACGTAACCAAAGATTTTTAAGGAAATTTTAATCGATAGTATTACCTGCTAGTTGGTTAAGGGTCCTATAATATTCAGAAGGTTTCCGATCACCTATCTCAGTATCTGATAAAATTTTATCCAATCTTCTCTGTTCGCTTAAGGAGTGCCTATCAATAAGAGTTTTCTTTAAATTGTCATATTTTCCACTTTCAGGTGGATTTTGAATAACATCTAATACATTTGCAATAATGTCTTGTGGCAAGGCAGTTATTACATACTTGTATTTAGTCAAATATCTAGTTATACCTTTTGTAGCAAATTGCGTCTCAGCATGTACGAACCATCCTTCTGGACAGTTCGACCAAAATTGCGGTAATTTTACCAAAGTGGCACAAATTTCATTCCTATCGTAAGGATTGCGTATATTTTCTGACGAGAACTCACATGGATCCTCTATATCTATAAGAGACCTGTTTTGTCTATCTCCCGCGCCCGTTTCACGCGGAGAATGAAACATTTTGAAAAAGGTTCACAAAAAAATAAAAAATTAACAATCCTATAGACTTCTATAAATATATTATAAAATTAAAATCAAATTATATAATAATCATATATGTATAAATATTTAATAGTTGATGTGGATATGTTGTAACGTTACAGCTGAATGACTGCACAGAAAGTGCACACGAAACGCAGTGACTGAAATCACTACCACACTTTAGCAACGCTCTGATCCACGTATTAGCGTATGCGCTTCCTTTTGCTTTTCTTCTGCCTTTAAATTGTGTTTTCAAATATTATGAACTGTTTGATATTTTGCAATTGTTGCTATGTCAAGTCATAGCTCTTCAAACGATGACGAAAGTAGAATGGCAGACATTGTAATATAAATACATATTTATCGAATGTAAAGGTAACTCATAAGCGCTGTCGTTTGCTGTTGCAGTGATGAATTACTCTATAGATAACTGCGCTGTTGGTGACTAATTGAGAGCAAAAATGTATAGAACTTTCTAAGTGATTCAAGATGCAGTGAGTATAATTGAGGATATGTATGTGCGTATGTATTGGGCAATTTGACTGCTTCCTCAGATGTACTTTGGGTTTGTGTTATACTCCTACAGCAAATAAGTCGTAACTTGACTGTATGACGTGCTCTAGTTGACGATTTCCGCTTTGTACCGTTGCTAGCATTCGTCCTCAAAGGTTCACATGAATAAGAAAAACAAAAACACAAAAGATACTTACACTACTGTAAGATTTAACTTATGGTATGCAAATTAGTTGGGAAGAACTATATCTTTTGGTGTTGCTGGAGCAATTTGTTAATATCAAGCAGCTGAAGAGAGTGAAGATGCATTGGCGCAGTCGGTAAAATGTTTGTTGTGCTGCTCGAATACTTTGGTTTCTGCCAAAACTTTACGATTTCATGTGATGGTCTGAAGATAGAGTAACACCGAGAAGCCTTCTAGAAATATTGATTGTATGGATTGCTGGCCGTTTGTTGTATATACCTAATATTCCGTTTTGAGTAAAATTTCAGCTTAAATGCGCAAGGATTACGTTTAGAAATATTGATTGTATGAATTGCTGGCCGTTTGTTGTATATATCTAATATTCCGCTTTGAGTAAAATTTCAACTTAAATGCGCAAGGATTACGCTCTTCGGCTCCTGGCGGAGTCGCCAAATTTTATGGAAATATTATGGATATTCAATTTATCTATATTTGTTCAATAAGTTTTATAATTAAATAATCACGATATATTTATTAATAATTATATTCGTTTAATAATCAATTCAAAAGCAATATAAAAATTTTCACATCAAAAAATAACATGAAATAAAAAAACTTGAAACTCGATTTTTAAAGAAAAATTAAAGTTTTAACAATAACAAGTATTTCATAACAACGTGTAGTAAATCCCTACACATTCTACGGTCGACAAAGATAGACGGAGGGCCAATAGACACGCACATAAACACAAATTCAGCGCGTCACCAATCACCATCACCGCTAAAGAGGTTGAGGACGCCATTAGTCGCGCTAAACCATCCAAAGCAGTGGACCCAGACGGCATAGCCATGCCGATGCTTAAAAGCCTAGGGAAAGAGGGTTTGAAATATTTAGCGCATGTCTTCAACCTGTCTCTTTCCACCTTTGTCATACCCGAGAAAATGGCCAAGGTGGTCCCGCTACTAAAGCCTGGGAAACCAGCTAACATAGGAGAGTCGTATCATCCGATATATATTTTGCTCCCTTATTTCCAGGCAAATTTGCAGCTAGCCTCTCATCATCATGGCTTCAGAAAACTCCATAGCACTACCACCGCGCTAAATGCCATCAGCACCCAGATAAGTTGCGGTTTAAATCAATACCCCCACCATAGAACAGTACTCGTAGCGCTAGACCTATCAAAAGCTTTTGATACAGTCAACCATGGCTCGTTACTGCAAGACCTGGAAGGGTCTACCCTTCCCCCATGTCTTAAAAGGTGGACCGCAAATTATCTGGGTGGTCGGCAGGCATCGGTGCAATTTAGAAACGAAACATCAAAACCAAGGTGAATTAAACAAGGGGTGCCACAGGGTGGTGTCCTATCCCCACTTTTGTTTAATTTCTACATATCTAAGCTACCTTCACCACCGGAAGGAGTCACAATCGTTTCCTACGCCGATGACTGCACAATAATGGCCACAGGCCCAGGCCCAAAGATCGATGAGCTATGCAATAAAATAAACGGCTACCTCCCTGATCTCTCCAGTTTTTTCGCCTCGTGAAACCTGGGCATTATCACCGACTAAATCTTCCGCGACCTTATTTACAACATGGACGTCCCAAATGTCGACCATTTTGAACATCCACGTCGATGGCACTACGCTACCGACAGTCCTACACCCCAAAATCTTGGGTGCGACGTTTGATCAGGATCTACATTTTGGTGAGCACGCAGCCGCAAATGTTCCGAGAATTCAGAGCCGTAACAAAATCCTCAAATCCCTCGCTGGCAGTACCTGGGGAAAAGATAAAGAAACGCTCATGACTACATACAAAGCAATTAGCCAGCCGATTACGTACTACGCGTCACCCATATGGTCGCCAAGCCTAAAAATTACCCACTGGAAGAAGATACAGGCCTGCCAAAATACTGCTCTCAGAATTGCCACGGGCTGTCTTCTTATGTCCCCAGAACACCATCTGCATAATCAGGCGAGAATACTCCCCATCAGGGAGAGAAATGAGAGTCTGACCAAACAGTTCCTGTTGAATACCCAGAAACCTGAGCATCCCAACAGACATCTGATTGATGAACCAGCACCGCCTAGGGGCTTAAGGAGTTATCTCCTTAAGCATTTTGAGGAAATACGGTACCTGAAAACCCAGCCGTATGAAGCGAAAAAACACAAGCAGGTCCTTGGTGAACTCCATAAACAGGCGTCGGACCTTTATGCCGGGAATTGCCCGGTGAATCCAGTACTCAAAGAAAAGTATCCAAAACTCGCGGAAGAAGAATGCATTCTCCCCAGGGAAACGCGTGTCACTCTTGCTCAACTTCGTTCTGGATACTGTAACAGGTTAAACTCTTACCTATCCAGAATCAACCCCGACATACAAAATGTATGCCCCGCTTGCAATGTGTCCCCACATGACACCAACCATCTCTTTAATTGTAATGTGGAACCAACGCCTCTAACACCCCTTTCCTTATGGTCCACCCCTGTTGAAATAGCAAGTTTCCTTGATCTCCCGTTAGAGGATATTGATAACAATTTGTGATCGGTCGCGGCTGTTAGGTGGGGCGAAGCATTGGTACAACAACAACCCACGGGTATTGACATCTTGGCTCTGGGCCCAACGATTCCAGTACCATACTATTTTATGTATCTGCTGAATGCCTTCAATTCTGCTTTCCTTCCGTGTACCCTTGTCTCCCAACTCTACTTTATACCTTTCCCAAAAACTATTGCCTAAGGATATTATCCCGCGGGAGTTGAGAGATTGGGATCCTCTCTCAATTCCTCCGCGAGTTTGTTATCATAGGTTTTACTATCATGGTATACATCCATCTTAGTACATGTTGGCTACAGCCCCATGATTTGCCTGCTAGACGTTTGTATACCACGATGGATTTCGTGGCCCTAGTTTTCATGGAGTCGCAGTGTTGTTTTCAGAGGAGCTCGGTGTCAAAGATTACCCCCATGTATTTCATAGCGGTTCCATATTCTAGTGCTTCGCCATCTATTGTTATTGCTCTTAGGGCTGGTAGGACCCTTCTTCTGGTGAAGAGGATTATGGTCGTTTTAGATGAGTTGATGTTAAGCCCCACACTGGCGCACCATCCCCTTGTAATGTTCAATGCACCCTCGATATCAAGAAAAAAGCAAAGCACTGTTTCCTCTGCTTCGAACGATCAAGCATCGATACGAATGTGAAGGCAAACATAAACCTCACAGTGGTGGATATAATTAACCAATGATGAGGGAGAGATTTCCTGTGCTTCCTTAATTCGTTCGCGGATAGCGTTACTAAAAGGCAGGCCAATAGATGGTTCAAGAGAAATCATCGATAGGTTGTTCAAAAAATGTTATCAGAATCTTGAAAGATGGTTATGTAAAGTATTACTGTTGTTTCACTGGCATAAGGATGACGTTAATGTTGATGTTTTAAAATTAAGAAGTGAAGAGAAGTTACCGTTAACAAAAATAAATAAATGTAAGGCGCGATAACCTCCGAAGAGATCTAAGGCCGAGCTTCTCTTCCAATTTGCGTCGTGCTCCTCTTGATTTTCCCTACAAATTGGCCGGAGGGGACCTACATGTTTTATGCCGACTCCGAACGGCATCTGCAAGGCAGATGAGTTTTCACTGAGAGCTTTTCATGGCAGAAATACACCCGGAGCGCTTGCCAAACACTGCCGAGGGGCGACCCCGCTTAGAAAAATTTTCTTCTAATTGAAAAACCTTATTTCTAAAATTTTGATGTTGCTTTGCCCGGGAGTTGAACCCAGGGCATACGGTGTGATAGGCGGAGCACGCTACCATCACACCACGGTGGCCGCCAACTAAATATATAGATTTCGATATTATGTTGGTTGTAAATGGCCAGCCAAGTTCTTTATTGTAAAAGAATTATGTTTAACTTACCAAGTGCTAGAAGTCCTGTTGTCATCAAAAGTACACCAGTGGCAATCAATAAAATTGGCATGCGATAACAAGTACCCACAGGCGCTTCGGTGACTCCATCATCAGTTTGGTCTGTATCAAAAAACTCACTTCGAACGCTTGCAACAGCTCCAACTAGAAATGCAACTCCAAATGGAAAAGAGACGAACCCAAACACAAGTAAAATCCACTGGAATTTAAAACCAATATATTGAATAGCAATTTAATTTGTTTATTTGATGCTACCTACCTCAAATCGTTGAGATTTAGCACATCTATATATTATAGAACGATTTCCATTAATTCCTCCTGGTCGTGGCTCATAGGACACTGACACGGTTGTCGGTTGATAAACTGGTTCTGGCCCCATTCGCTCTGGAAGAATGCGTTTTTTTATGATCAAACATTTTCGAAGGCAACACAAATCCTTTACATTCATACCTTCTTTTCGATTAGATTACTTTCACAGCCTCCAAATTCGGAAATGATAACTTTATCTAAAATGAGGTTCCTACTTTTACTCAAAAAGCCAGATTGGATAAAAACATCCTTTTTGGAGTCCGGAAGGAAAACAGTGCTGCCGAGTTAAGTAAAATCGAATGGACGTCCAAATAATAGATTTTCTCAGAGTTGCACTTTTTAGTATCATTTGATGTTCATATAAAGCCGGAGTCATAGGTGCCGTATAGCTGCAATCATTGGTGCCGTTTGTCGTATCGCTGTAGTCGTATCCCCGACCTTAGCGGCACCAATAATCGATTGCACTGATTCCCATAAGGTTGGTCGAATCAGCTGTTATAAGGTTACCGATACGGTTACCGATAAAGCACCAATGTCTCCAGCTTAAAGAGCAAACTCGGCGTCGGATAGAACTTTAAGGGCTAATTAAGGGTAAGTTAAGTGCTAATTAATGTTGGCATAACCATAAAATCATAACCAGATAATACAGCTGTTCGAACCTACCTTAAGCTTGAAACACAATGCCCTGACGCCGCGAAATAGACGCGACGAACATCGCCTTGTCAAAAATAGAATCCCCATAATTACATGAAGGTGAACACAATGAACGCCAAGAGCGGAATTTACGCGACGTCATTTTGCGACGATAGATTTAATTCTATCGTCGCCGCCGGGCGATGACGACAATTTATGCCAAAGGTGACCATATTAATTTTTTGCTTCAACGCTCACGTTAAATTTAAACTAAAAATACATTTATCTCGTTCTTTAAAAAGCACCAACATACATTTCCAAACTCTGGATTAGAATAAATTAATTTGCATGATTATAATAAAGTTTTTCAGTGAGTTCTTTGTGTGAAGTCATTAGTTCCTTCTTCTCTCTTCCTTTGTCTTTCATATGGTCACCCTTAGTATAGTCAAATCAGCTGTTTGTGTAAAATTATTTTGTGAAAATTTTGTATGCAAATTGAAAATTGAGAAAAATTCGCGATTAAAATGGATATAAGTGAATATATCATAGAACAAGTTAAGGAAAACGATTGTTTATATAATCTTGGTTCTTCAGATTATAAAAATTTAAATAAAAAGCGGTCGATATTTGAAAATATTGGCATAGCATTGAACTTGGATGGTAAGTATTTATATGTTTGGATGTGGGTTCTTCTCATATGTTTAAGTATCCTTTTTAGGAGAAACATGTCGTAAAAAGTGGAAAAGTCTGTGAGACACTTATAAAAGGCGTAAGCGCTGTGCGCTATCTCCTTCCGGGAGCACCGCAGGAAGTGCTACAAAAATTTGGAAATACATGAATGCAATGCAGTTTTTAGACGACTAAAGATGCGTTAGAATTACCACAATATTTGGTACAGTGATACTCATATGTAATATAGTGTGATCGGGACTGGGATGTATATAATAGAAAATAGAATAAATTAGATTATCAATCATATATTTTTTTCTTTTTAGAACTGTTGGAAATTGTGATCCTGGCATGATTAACGAACATACTGATGTATATCAAAAGTCAACAGATTGCTCAAACTCTTCAAATCGTGAACCACTTATATACGAATCGAAAAATAAGCGAAAATTCGACAGATTTTTCCAATTCTCCAAATGCAATTATGGATGCTACTTTCGAACCGTATATAGTATACGAACCACAATTAGTTGACGAGAATTCCAAACCTTCAAATGATAAAGCAGCTAGAAGCTATGTCGCTCAGAATAAGAACCGGAAGTCAAAAAAGCAAGCAGATGCCGAAGTTACTTCAGTTTTCAAGGATGTGCTAAAAGAATGCGCAAAAACAATTCAAGACTTAGCTTGTGCCCCTGAGCAAGAAAAAATACGGGATTCAACATCGCTTTTGTTTGAAAGCTTGGCGAAAACAATTTCCAGTGCCAACTTATCACAGAATAATGTGCGCAATATTGAAAGGAAAGTTGTTGCTTTAGTTTATGAAGAACTAGGAAAGACAAGTGTTCAATAATTTTACGTCTTTAGCTGATAGGTAAACAGTCGTAAGTCCAAAAAATATATTTTGAGAAATGAGAAAAACAAGTACCTCAATGACAATGACAATGGCAATACATCGTAGAGTTCGAAGTGTAGGCAACCAACAATATCTGAGCTAAGATCTTTTGCCAGAAGGTCAAGAAGCCATAATAAAATTGAAAAATGGTACTAATTCCATTTGGACTAAAAGTGGAGTTGCGACTGCTTACCTCTCATTACAGACATATCGTTAGCTTAATGCACAAAGGACCTAACCAACATATTTGAAATTTGTACGAGTAGCGAATCACATTTTATTTTCGCGTTCACAAAACACAGTATGGCATTTCAAAAGTGGCTATGGTTCTAACCCTATAAACTTTTTATTAATACACATACACTTTTGCTGACGCAGTTAACCCATAGTAATTTTATTATTCGTAGTTCAGGTTTTATTTCGTTTCATAAAGCAATTACGTAACTTATCAAAAAATACTACAAAACTTCTAGTTTGTACATGGGTCCTTTTATGATAAAAATGTATTTTGTGTTTGTATGTATAGCCGATCTAGAACTTTGGAGCGTTTTATCAGGGAAATCCTGAAACGTTTGTTACTTTCGCTATTGCTTTGCTAGTTTGGAAGTATGCCATAATTTTTCTGAGGGATAACAGCTCCTGTACAAAAATTATGAATAGTTGCATAGATTAAAATATAACTTTGGAAATTAATTGGACATATTTTGCTAAACTTGCATGGAGTGAATTTACTGCGCTAAAGTAAGATGGCTGAGTTATGTAAGCAGCTACAATAGACCTTTGTGAGAAAAAAATTCATTTTTGCCATAAAAGTAGATGCAAATCAAAACTGGACGTATTAATTGACAGTTTTATGTTACTTCGAGTAATGAAATTTTACTACTTGATGGTAAATGTGTGTGTGTGTATTGTAAAGACATACAGCAGCGAACAGAAAAATAGCAGTGGCTATCAAATTAAATTCGCCAATTAAATTCTTTTTTTTTTCGATATTTGAAGAAAAAGCTTCAATGAATTTTGTTGCTAAACTATGCAAACCACATTCGCAAAAAAGTTTACGAAAAATTCGAAAATTCGAGAGAATTTTACAAAAATTTCAAAGCTTTTATTAGAGTTCTCTGAATCTCTTTGAGTATGCAGCCTTCTAGTCCTATCAATTTTAGTCTAACAAAATTATAGGTCTCTCAGAATTCGGATTGATTTTCGAAACTTGTTTCCCGACACGCATTTGGATATAAAAAAGTAATTGTTTCACGTTTTGTATAGAGGAAAATCTAAAACACCCTTCGAGAGACCTATAACTTTGTTAGACTAAAATTGATTGCAAAACAAGGAGGCATATTTAAAGAAATTCAGAGAACTCTAATAAAAGCTTTGAAATTTTTGTAAAATTCTCTCGAATTTTCGAATTTTTCGTAAACTTTTTTGCGAATGGTTTGCATAGTTTTAGCAACAAAATTCATTGAAGCTTTTTCTTCAAATATCGAAAAAAGGGATTTAGTTGGCGAATTTAATTTGATTGCCACTGCTATTTTTCTGCTCGCTGCTGTTAATATAGAATACTTATTTAAATTAACTTATTACATACTAAAAATATTACATTTGGAATGATACTTTTATATACTTTTTATAGAGATTTTTAAAAACATTTAAATTACCATATTTCATACTAAATATTACATTTTGAATGATTGAATGATAAAATGAATTATACTGCATAGTAAATTTTCAATATATATTTGGAAATTTTTATAGAGATTTTTAAAAACATTTAAATTACCATATTTCATACTAAATATTACATTTTGAATGATTGAATGATAAAATGAATTATACTGCATACTATATTTCCAATATATATTTGGAAATTTTTATAGAGATTTTTAAAAACATTTAAATTAACATATTTCATACTAAATATTACATTTTCAATGATTGAATGATAAAATGAATTATACTGCATACTAAATTTTCCCAAAATTTTCAAAACCATTTGGAAAGTTTCATTAAGAATTTTAAAAACATATCGAATTTTCAAGCATATTTTTCGATTTTTCATAGACATAGTTTTCGTTATATAATTCATAAAATTTCTTTTTAATCAATGGATATAAAATACAAAAATATGTGTTAAAATTTGCAAACTATTCTTGCTGTTATTACTAGCAGATGTATCTAGTCGATGTCTTTGCCAAATCACCTATCGACCAATTGCAATTCCGCCTCTCTCGGGGAACTGAAACTTAACAGGGGAGCAGTGAAACTTATTACAGACCACTTTTTTCTTTTGAGGTTTTTGCTATGATAATAAAGTAATCCTTTTTCTAAATACCTAATAGCATTTAGTTCATGTGAATTTCAATATGCCTGCGGTTTCCCCTAAGCTCGCTTATTTTAACAAAAGGAGCTTATATTCAATTTTGAAATAAAAACTTAATTTAACCGTTATTTTAAACAATTAGTACTCAAATATCAAATTAATGTTTTTTTGGATCGAGTTAGATGTCTGGAGCTCTGGGTTATCAAATCTCACTTTTGCGAATTGGACGGTTTTGCAAAACATCGACGATCTATGAATGCGATAAGAATGAGTAATCTCAGTACAAATAAAAGATAATTATTTAACATTATCTCTACAAAATTTTAAGGCTAATATAGCAACGTAAATAAATACTTATAATAAATTAGAATGTGTGTGTTTCTTTCTAAATTGAGGAAAACCGTTTATTGGCTGGGTACATAACAAGGCTAAATATTATTTCGGAAAAAGCACCAAATGACACCTTATGTGGAAAAATATAGTCTTGAATATTCACTCGATTAGTTAATAAAGGATTTTCCGTACAAATTTCCAATTATAAGAATTTTATTAGCCATTCAGGCCCTCTTGAGAAGTAGGTTGCACCCTCCGAAAACGCTTATATTATTATTTTTTAGCTCCCGTTGGCACTGAAGTCCAATAATTGGTACATATCGACAGGTGGCAACAAATAGGAGATTTGTATAGGGACTAAATGAGAGTGGAACTCTAAAACATATCAGTAAAAAGACGAAAACAAGTTTTGTAAAAAGAGAGACAGCTCATTCAAACTTAATACAAAAGCTGTAGGATAAGAGGACATTTTACTGCATTTAAATTTTTCCAACCCTAGTTTACCGTATATTTTAAAGCTTCACTTTTAATATTATAAGATTTGGTAAAATAAAAAAAGTAGCTACATATGTCCGCATTGGTATTTTAAGGTACGTTTGCGGATTTCACACAGATCGCATTGGCCTTTCTAGTAAGTATTCCGCTAGTTCCTCTCTCAAACTAAATGGTTCATTTGTTGATCGATTGGAATGAGCAATTCCAATAGATGTCATTCTTGTTGAAAGTTGTCCACAATCGAAATTCCCATTTTCATCACTGCTGGCTCTGTTCGGATCGAAGTCTCCACTACTACTGTCAAGCATTAAATAATTGCTAAAACAATTTTGTCCATATTTTATGGAGCAGCGTGAATCGTTGTATGAAGAACTCTCCATCTATTTGCTAATATACCAAAGGTGTTTTCAATGTGCACTCGTACGGAGGATAAACTTTTGTTATAATTTCGTTTGGCGGGTGACAAATTTCGACCAGGGTAAGGGCGCATGAGATTAGGCTTCAGAGGAAATGCGCTGTCACCGACGAAAAAATATGGAAATATTTGGTCCGTACCTATATGAAATATGGCATCAATTAACTGAAACCTTATTTGTTATAAACATTTTACCTGGAAGGTTATCTGGGGGAGGAATTTCCAGGTCGTTTCTTAGAATCATGTTACCAAATACGCTTCGTGCCAAAATTCCCCCATCGCTTTGGCTTCCCAACGCACCAACGTCTACAAATGAAAACGTATAGCTATCATCGCATATTGCCATCAGAACTACACTGAATGTCTTTTTGTAATTAAAAAAGAGTGAACCACTACGTTTGGGGCAAACTACTTTCACATGTTTGCCGTCCACCGCGCCGAGACAATGTGGCATTCCAGTTTTTGCATAGGACCTGTCCAAAATATAAATAATATATGAGTATATATAGTTACTAAATACCATACTTCATCTGAAGCAAACCTATCTGCAATGTTTTTCAATTCGGTTTGATTTGGTTGGGCAAGGTAAATTTCGCGTAGTCCATGCCAAATTGCATCGCATGTCTCGTATATTATTTTCCTAACTGTAGAAACACCCAATTTATATGACCAAGCTAAATACTGTGGATTACAGCCTTGTGCCAAGAACCTGTTGAAACTCCATTTTTACACAGATATGTAGTTTATAAAATTACTTACATCAAAGTGATACCCAAACGGATTTCTTCACTTATTGGTTATCTTATGGAAAAACGTTGAAGTCGCTCTCGTAACAAATTCAGTAGCGCATTAAACTTTGCAACATTCATACGTGTTGCCTTGAAGAAATGTTCTTCATCTGAGAGTTTCAACTGTGCGAAGGAAGTTTCGTGGAAGCTCAGAGCCTTCCTTGTACGATTAACTGGCCGCACCCACCATCGCCGCTTCAACTGCTAGCACACGTCGCGATATATATTCACCATTACAAAAATGATGTTTATAATTTTAAAAATTTTCAACAAACGCCCTCTGTTTCTCATTTTTTGTATATACTGCTAATGCTGACTTTAAATTGAATTCATTTCCCACAAGAAATGGTCACTAATATAAGAAATTATTTTCCATTGAAGAAATGACAGAAAATGTCAGAAAATATCGCCGCCGCTGTCTATTGTGTTTAACTGGACGAAATATCTGAGCGTAAATTTGAAAAATGTCATCGCCCGACGCGGCGTATATCGTCGTCGCTCGGCATTGTGTTTACAGCTTTATGGAAATCAATGTTATCGATTAATGGTGCCATACCATAACGCTAACGCCATAACCATATCATAGCCAACCAATTTGTATTTGGTTTCTCGCCATATCCATAACCTAAAAATATTTGAGTTGGTCAATTTAATAACTTTGTGTGGATTTTATTCATTGTTTTGGATACGTTATAACTAAGAGACTTATTTTTTGTGGAATGTGTTTGTAATTTTTTGCGTTTTCTTCATTTTTATGAAATTTTCACGATTTTTAGATTAAGGCAACATTAATCGATCACATTGGAGATGGTTATGGATATGGGTATGGTTATGACTATGGCGTTAGGGTTAAGGAAGTTTAATTTGGCTTTTATAACCATAAAACCATAACCAGATAAAAAAAGCTGATCAAACCTACCTTATGGAAATCAATGTAATCGATTATTGGTGACATACCATAACGCTAATGCCATAACGATACCATAGCCAACCAAGTGGTTTTTGATTTCTCGCCATATCCATAACCTAAAAATATTTGAGTTGGTGAATTTAATAACTTTTTGCAGTTTTATTGATTGTTTTGTTATTTTCACAATTAAAAACTGCATGTTAACGAATGAATAGGAGGAAAAATATGTTAGCAAGTATTTTTCTTGTGGTTCGCGAAATTTTGTACGTGAATGGGCAAGGCGAAGTAAGCTTCAATTGGTGAGTTTGAAATTCCTCAATAATCACAAACGTAACATCTTGCGCAGTTCTGTAGTGGAATTCACTAACTTAACCCTCCGATTAGCGGTGAATAAATTCAGCACATCTTAGCGTTGTCGTCTGGCCAGACGAAATTTTACACTTCGAACTTTATCGCACACTGTGATAAGTTTGAATTTTTATTGATACATTTTTGAAATGAATTCGATCTATGAGGTTTTATAGGCTTAAAAATATGTTCGTCTAGCCAGAAGACAACGCTAAAAAGTGACATAATCAAATTTGGTACAAAAAAAAAAGATAAAGCAAAATCCACATATATTTGAATTTTTACTAAAATTTTGAAGAAACTCGGCGCACACTGTGACGGGCCAGAAATAAGGTTGAATTTTTATTGATAAATTTTGAAATGAATACGAACAATGAGGTCTTATAGGCTATGTTCGTCTATCCAGACGACAACGCTAAAATGTGACACAATCAACTTTGGTACAAAAAACAGATAAAATAAAAAGATATCGATTTCGGAATTATTATAAAAACCGCCTCTAAACTAAAAAAGTCACTTGCCGTCTTTCAGTGAGTTTTACAGCTCCGGGTCACGCTCATTTCTCACGGGAATGATCTGGATCATTGAGAGACTTGAGAAGCAGATGTCGTGAAATTTTCGCACACGTGAAATGTGATAGGCAGATGTCGCCGCTGTTTTTCATTTAACTCATAAGGCGAAAGGCTAAGCAGCGAAATCTATTTTTGAAAAAGTAGGTATATTAAAGGCCGCGTTGCCAACCTAAAAAGAAGTAATTAACAAATTATCTGACTCACAAATTGAACCAGACTTATATCTGGATTTATCTGGCTCAAATCGTTGTTGTTGCATTTACATGCAAAATTATTTATCTGGCTCAGGATTTTGCCACCGGATGATAGCTACTAAAGCTTTTCATGATCAGGTGGGTAGCAGAAAGCTATTCACGAAAATAAAACCTTTCTTGTCTGGCCAGAAATATTAATTTCGTGATTTTTAACGCAGCCAATTTACTTGCCTTTTATTAAACAACAGATCGTCGATAAATAAATATGGATACAAAATAGTTATAGTATACTGAATAACGAAATGGTTATAGTTATCGATTCGCAAATAAAGCGATGGCAAATGTGTGAATTCCACTACTGCCGATGTTACAGTCATGCAAAAGATTGCTTTAAATTCGTCTACAACAAAAACTTCTTCTGAAGCGGCCCTTACCAGAGATAAACAGCTTCGACTAAGTTTGATACCTGTAGAAGCCTAATTCAACTGCTGTACTACAACAATCAACCCTGTCTTAGGTCTAGCGATGTGCATATTAATTTTATCGAATACTTCCAGCACTACCAAGATTATTAGGTAATAACAGCAGTTGCCGGCAAAGACAAAAATTTCACAATCTGTGGTATCTGACCAAATTTGTTGTGTAACTGCCAACTTAGTGTTTGCTATATATTCACAATAATCGACGTTATCAGTTCCCACGTGTTGTTATCGCGAAGAAATGGCGATTTTTGGTGCAACGGCAACACTGGTACGAAGTTGCTGCCGCCAGCAACGACCGCTCGCCATCTTGGCAAAAAAATCGAATTTTCTACAAACCGGAATCAAAGACGGCCAGCTCCAATTCCAATTTCAGTCTCAAATAGGATTTCGTGGTGTTCGTTTCTTCAGTAATAAAAGCAGTAAAGGCAAAATGGGTCTCCCCCGTGTATTTTTTGACATGACTGCTGATGGACAGCCTCTCGGCCGCATCGTTATGGAGGTAAGTAAAAAGTTAATAGCGAACTGTAGACGAAAAATCGGTTAGGAGTATTAATTTTTTAGAATTTTGATTGGTATTTTACATAGTTTGTATGTTGCTATCGTGATTAATGTGGAAGTGCTATGATGAATGTTTTTATAGCTTGATGTGCGGATTTCTACAATTTGAGGTTAAGTGAAATGCGTAATGTAAGAAAGTGGCAATCAAATAAATGAAAATTGATAAAATATGCAATAAAATGATAGTAGGTAGATATGTGTGCGTCTGCGGCACAGTCATTTTCTCTATATGGTGCGCGTATGCTTGCAAATGGGTTAGCGATGTGTAGAATGCACGTCCCCTGGTTTGGTTTTGCGAATTTGAAATGTGTTGGTGCGCCCGCCTTCATATGCGTTGGACGATGGCGGCAAGTTCTTTGGATTATTACCCTATCCATAACTTGGCTGTTGTTTTCTATCTCAATATCTAGCATTGGTATCAGTTTTTTATATGTGCCCACACCCCTAGTTTTTGTAATTTCATCTTAATTCGCCTAGTACATTACTTGTTATCGAACTGCTGGCACGGCACGTGCTTATATCTTTTCGTGGCAAGCAAGTTTTGTTTCACAAATTGGCATTGGATTTTAACATTTACGCAAATACATATATGTATTATATCAGACAGGTAACAGAGGTATGAAAATCCAGCCGGTGATTTAGGCTCGCTACCATTGTTGCCATGGTAATTTTTTTTCACTTTGAAAAAGGGCCAATACCAGTACCAGTAAAATCCATGTAGCACATACATATTAACAGCGATATACTGCAAATACTCGTCCAAAAATAGCGGGAGAGGTGTCAAAAGACGCGTTTTGGCAAAAGTCTGGAACAGGGGTCGACTGCTAATAAACGTCTAAAAATTTGCATGTGGTTGTAATGTTGTGCACCATTGGACATCATATTTGAAACTGGTTGTGTTAGTAAGAATAAAATTTTCAATTTCCGTTTTCGGATTCGCAATATTTTTGGACGTGTATTAAGAGTGTCATGCTGTCGTATAGAATTGCCAAGAATAAAATCATTATTCTGGCAGTGGTTTATATAAATGATAAGAAAGCAATGAGATAGGATGTATGTCCTAGGGCTGTAAACTTCATCCGGATAAGCCGGATATTTGAATAACCGGATAGCTACGCAAAAAATCCGGATATCCGGATTCATAAATGGGAAATCCGGATATCCGCTGTTCGGCTATCCGGATACGTAAACGGAAAATCCGTATGTCCGAATACTGGGATATAAAAGTCACGCCAGTAAATATGCTGATCGGAATCACATGCCATTCCAACAGCATATTCAATAGAAATAAATGATATAATAATGAATTGTACTTAGTAGTTTAAGTTTTAGGCCTAAACAGCCGTAATAATAAATAAATTAAATTAAAAAAAAAAAAGTTGAATATCTGCATATCAGAATTGAGCGAAGCAAATATCGAAAAATTATTCACAAAATATGTTTGTAGCTTATTAAATTAACGTCAAAAATTAAAAAGTTACAATTTTACAACCAAGTGAAAATAAGATCAGTGCCATTTGTTTATATTGTGGAAAAACGCTGTTAATTGATTTAAATGTCCTACGAATTTATTGTTATTAATGTTAAATAAACATATATGGTACATCAATTTGTTGCTTTAACTGGATCTTCATAAATCCGAATATCCGGATAGTTTCACAAACGAATATTAACCGGATATCCATGCCGTCCGGATTTTTTCTGTCTCAACGGATATCCGGATATTCGAAAAGGCGGATAGTCTGAGCCCTAGTTTGTACACATGTTTGCTAACACTCGAAAAATAATATGCAAATATGCCATAAAAATACTATTTTTTTTGCTTGGGTCTAACAAAAAATTTAAACAAAATATATTGCTAATATTTAACCAGTAAAACATTCATACGCATGGGCGTTTGTTAGCAAAATATCTGTGTTGAAACGCGCAAATAAATATTAGCCTCTGCATTCCTACTCTGCTTGTTCAAATGCATTGTAGATAAGTACACAATGCAAAAGAGAATAATAATGTGTGTGAAGTGAGCGCGAAAAACTATTTCACTAGCTGACTCCCACTCATGGCGGAACGATACAAGGTGGCAGCATGGGACAGCTGATCATACCCTTTTTTTATTTGATTTGATACATCAACTTTCGGCGCAGTACGATTTTGACATTTGCCCATCGAATTTACAAAAACAAAATACATGGAATTTTTATTTATGTTTGTAGGTATGTCACAATGCTGCCACCTTGTATCGTTCCGTCATGCTCCCACTGTTTTAGACTTATAAGCAGAGCCCTATCAGAGATCAATAGTTTCTCAATGGTTTGGATAATGATTTCTCGGATTCAAAATATGCTTTTCAACTTCTATTAAGAAACCACTTTATCTGTAATAATATCAATTCTCTTTGCTAATGTATTCCATAGCTTAATTTCGTTTCTGTAATATAGCCATACGTGCCTGTACGAAAAATTTTGTTACTAGACTAAATAAATAAATCTCTTCGTACACATTGTTTCCTGTACACAAAAAAATCCAAATAAAATAGTACGGGTTAATTGATAAATTTCAAAACTAACACACTTGACTATAACATATGGCATACTTGGTTAATTTTGTGCGAAGGTCGGGCAAAATATAATATAAATCAGTTTATAATGTGTCCCTTACGGGTTAATTTTGACTTGAAAAAAACGCTTCGGTTTTGCCCGCTGCACTTTCAGTTAAGATTTGTTAACAGAGATTACAACAGCCACATGAAAATTGCCATCTTCAACTGCAAATATCACTGGACAGGGATAACATTTTCCTATTTCATCTTTGGATTATTGTTGTCGACGCGACGTTTGAACCAATATAGTTTTGGCCAATACACAGCCTAGACGGTTTAATGTGGTTGTTGTTGTTGGTGTTGTTGTTGGTGTTGTTGTTGGTGTTGTTGTTGGTGTTGTTGTTGGTGTTGTTGTTGGTGTTGTTGTTGGTGTTGTTGTTGGTGTTGTTGTTGGTGTTGTTGTTGGTGTTGTTGTTGGTGTTGTTGTTGGTGTTGTTGTTGGTGTTGTTGTTGGTGTTGTTGTTGGTGTTGTTGTTGGTGTTGTTGTTGGTGTTGTTGTTGGTGTTGTTGTTGGTGTTGTTGTTGGTGTTGTTGTTGGTGTTGTTGTTGGTGTTGTTGTTGGTGTTGTTGTTAGTGTTGTTGTTGGTGTTGTTGTTGGTGTTGTTGTTGGTGTTGTTGTTGGTGTTGTTGTTGGTGTTGTTGTTGTTGGTGTTGTTGTTGTTGTTGTTGTTGTTGTTGTTGTTGTTGTTGTTGTTGTTGGTGTTGGTGTTGGTGTTGTTGTTGGTGTTGTTGTTGGTGTTGTTGTTGGTGTTGTTGTTGGTGTTGGTGTTGGTGTTGGTGTTGGTGTTGGTGTTGGTGTTGTTAGTGTTGGTGTTGGTGTTGTTGTTGTTGTTGTTGTTGTTGTTGTTGTTGTTGTTGTTGTTGTTGTTGTTGTTGTTGTTGTTGGTGTTGGTGTTGGTGTTGTTGTTGGTGTTGTTGTTGGGGTTGTTGTTGGGGTTGTTGTTGGTGTTGGTGTTGGTGTTGTTGTTGTTGTTGTTGTTGTTGTTGTTGTTGTTGTTGTTGTTGTTGTTGTTGTTGTTGTTGTTGGTGTTGGTGTTGGTGTTGGTTGTTGATGTTGGTGTTGTTGTAGCGGTAAGTACACTCCCCGAAGGCCTTGGGGAGTGTTAATAGAAGTTTATGGTCCTTTCCAGGATGCAGATCCGACACGTTCCGGTAACAAGCACCATTAAAGTACTAGCTCAACCATTTCGGGAACGATTTAGCTCAACTTCGATCTGGGTATTTTATAGAGCACATGACAGCACGCACAGCTGTCATTGGAGGTTCACATTTCGTTAAGCCAAAAATTGTCAAAGAAAGGTTAAACTCTTACTCTTGAATGGGGTGAAGCACTGGAACCTTTAAACATGACGTGAAACCTTCAAGGTCATACCGGTCTTCCCACCCCTTAGATCCATGAAGATCTTGAGGTCGACAGAGCCTCTGCTTTTAAAGAAACAGGATTCGCCACAGGTAGGTGAGGTTGACAATTGGGTTGGATAAGCTATATGTATATTGACTGGCAACCCCTTGAATGTGGTCATATTAAATCGTTCTCGAGATGGTCGGGCTTGTTCTTTATTGATGCTTATTACCAGAACCTTCTTAAGTTAAGCTCACAACCGCTAATACACGTCCCAAAATATCGTTTTCAACCCATATCGTTTAGCTTAATTCACAAAGGCCTAACCAACAGATTTTTCAAAACTACGATTTTCGCAGATTTTGGTATGATATGTTAAAATAGACCACCAGGAAAAATTTTGAAAGTGTTAGAACCCATAACAAGGGAGTTACATGTGAAAAAGCAAATTTCGAATGTAGTGAATGTGAAAAAAAATGTTTTTGCTTCTGAAAAGTTATTATTTTTTATTAGGGCTTTTGTGACAACGACATGCACACCATTCTCAGTTTCCTGTAAGACCTGTCCGACAGCACCCGTGGGCTACACATAATCTATCCGAGAGACAGTAACAGTTTAGGCATACAACAAAAGGGATCAGTTTAACCCATATAAAAAGATCAAAACTGGCTATAATCACATTCTCCTTTCTGACTCATACTGGGTCGATTGCATTTTTTGCAGGGTGCTCACCTGTCACTGTCTCTATAGGGGTATGTAGAGCATAACCAAAATGTAATTAGTGTAGGTTTCACCATATATTTCTTTATTGCCTATTTTCGTTGATAAACAGAAATAAGCCAGACGAAAAGTCATAAAAAGTACCATCTTTGGTTCAAATGAATTATAATGGCAACCGTTGTCGCGAATGGATTGGGCGAAGCACTGCTACAACAACAACAAAAACAATGGACTCGAATTTGTATATTTAGTATTGTTGTATTCATATACTCTTTGTGAATGTGTTTAGTTTTAATGTGAGGTTGGTTGTTAAATTTTGTAAGGGGGAAGATGAGTGCTGATACTACTAAGTAATTTTCCATTGCCCAACATGCCTCTAGTTTGAGTTAGAAAAGTTTTGGTAGGAGCGAATTGCATCACCAAACCTTGCTTATTTCATAGGGTATGTAAATAAGAATGTATATATAAAATGCACGTGTCATATTAACAAGCATGCGACCTTGAGTGAACCAGTTGTAGAAGGCATAGTATTGCAAAGCAATGGTCGAAAGCATAAAAGAGATAGCAATATGTATGTGTATCTACTAAAGATTTTTCAAGTAGTATTCTGGCCCAGAGTTCATTTTATTTGAATATTGATTTCTTTCAGTGTAGAATCAACTTTTTTTGTAACAATGGCTTAGTCTATTGACTTGTTTTTTTTAGTCAAATTGAAGTGTTTTTATACTCAGCGTGCCTTGCACATAGAGTATATTAAATTTGATTGGATAACGGTTGGTTGTACAGGTATAAAGGAATCGAGATAGATATAGACTTCCATATATCAAAATCATCAGAATCGAAAAAAAATTGAGTCATGTCCGTCCGTCCGTCCGTTTGCACGATAACTTGAGTAAATATTGACATGTCTTCTCCAAATTTGGTACACTAAACTATCTGGACCCAGAATAGATTGGTATTGAAAATGGCCGAAATAAGATGATAACCACGCCCACTTTTTATATATATAAAATTTTGGAAAACAAAATAGCTGATAATTTAGTACCTAAATAATACACCTAGAATGTCGAAATTTGACGTGTGGACTGATATTGAGACTAGATAAAAATTTGAAAATTTTTTTAAAATGGGCGTGGCACCGCCCACTTGTGATAAAATCAATTTTACAAATATTATTAATCATAAATCAAAAACCGTTAAACCTTTCGCAACAAAATTCGGCAGAGAGGTTGCCTTTACTATAAGGAATTTCTTCAAAAATTAACGAAATCGGTTAAGACCACGCCCACTTTTATTAAAAGATTTTTAAAAGGGTCGTAGACGAAAATAATAAGCTATATCTTAGCGAAAAAGAGCTTTGTGTCACCAGAATTTTAATTTCTAAATTGAATTATAACATTAAATTGGAAAACTCTAAAATTTTTGAAAATGGGCGTGGCACCGCCCTTTTATGACTAAGAAATTTTCTATATTTCGGGAGCCATAACTCGAAGAAAAATTAACATATCGTAATAAAATTGGGTACACAGATTTTCCCTAAAGCAGAAAATATTTCTAGAAAAAATGGACGAGATCGGTTAAAGACCACGGCAACTTAGATATAAAACAAGTTTAAAAAGTTCGTAGACTAGAATAATAAGCTATAATTTAGCAAAAAATAGTTTTGAATCAATGATATTTCACTTATCAAGTTTTATTGTAAGAGGAAATGGGGAGAAATTTTTCTTTTAAACGGGTGGTGCCACGTGTTGTGTAGAAAAGCAATTTATCTGAAATGAAATGTACAATTGAAGCTCACGCTGAGTATATAAAGCTCGGTTACACCCGAACTTATACATCTTTAATTGTTTTATTTGAATATTGATTTCTTTCAGTGCAAAATCGACTTTTCTATTGACTTGATTTTAAATACATATAAAAATTTCCTAAATAAAAATAAAATGAGTTTTTTTTAGTCAAATTGAAGTGTTTTTTTTATTGATATCAATGACCGCGCCCAACAACAACAACCGCGCCCATTTTTGATAATGTGCTCCTACAATGGCACATACATACATATGTACATATACACAGAAATATATTGTTAATGCATAAAAATAAGCTGCTGTCAATGAACAACTGTGAATACTAAAATAGCACCTAATTTTACTAGGATATTTTTTTAATTGTATTCGTTCATTTCGAAATGGAACTTTTTAAGGTAAAATGGGTAACAATTTATAACCGGGTCAAAGTCATTCAAAAGATAACTGAAAAGTCGAGAATTTACCCCGGGGCCCTCAAAGATCGGTGTTTTAGCGCAGACCACCTTTCTGCGTAGAGAAACTTCGACCACGCTTATATAAAATTCCCTTGCGTGGTCCACCGATGGTTCGGGATCAAAATTAAAGTTGTGCGAAACTCCTTTCCACATACTTTTTATACCTTTCATGAAAATGAAATGGTATATATTTGTGCAAAAATATGTACATTCGACAAGCATATTCTTTATTTTAAGCCGAAAAGTATATCATAAGCAACGAAAGAGCTCTTGGTATATTTGATGCAGCCATCCAGAAATTGCGCAAGGATTTTTTAAGAAGGCTTAAATAGATTTTGGCATATGACGAAGGACGAATTTCACTCGACTTGGCCGCCAGAAAATTGCTTTGTTGAATGGAAGCAGGCAATTCCGGCGGATTTGTGTTATCCCCACGTCTTATTATGCTCCTCTGTTGATGTTGCTGGGGCACCAATTCATTACTCATTTCCGTGCATTGTTTATATTTTATTTCTTAATTCCAAACAAATTCGCAACAATAATTAAACTTTTCAGCATTTTAAATAAAATAAGAAATGCGCAACGTAATTTAAATTGACAAAACAGCTGACTTCGAAAATTCGAATTTCCTATTCCCCAATTATTTTCTCTTAGGGAATAAAAAAATCCGCGAGAACAAAATTCCGAGGGAATATTTAGAATTGGGCTGATTACGAATGAGATAAGATTATTGTTTAGCCCCATTCATGGAAGGTATGAAGTCTTCGGCACAGCCGAATGAATGCGTTTTGTTCCGTTGGAAAGAGCGTTAAATTTCGTATAAGAATCACTGAAAAAGTGAACAACGGTATTTTCGCACAATAGGGTCGTTTCATGATTCCAGGTCACATATACATATATACTATGTGTGTATATAAAGCTGCGCATTCGTTTCTTGATTTAAGTTCTTTTCATTTTTGCAAAAATTACACAAAATAGGCATAAAAAACGGCTATCAATTATATTAGTGATTCAATTTTAAACCCCAAATGCATTTGGTTCTATTAAAAGCTCAAATATTTGCTGATTTAAATAATAGTCCCATTACCTTTGACGCTATTTTGTCCAAAACGATCGTCGTTCTTCCGTTTTTAGCACTATTAGCGTTCAATGTAATCTTATGCGTTCCAGTAAATGCCGCGGACAATGAAATTTTTCATATAGATGCGTTTAACACGAGTTTATTCATTACAACCAAGATGTTGCGTTTTTAAATATGAAGGAACTTCAAACTTGGCAATTGAAATATATTTCGCTTTGCCCATTCAACTACAAAATTTTGCGAAGCACTGTTACATATAAACATTCTCCCTTTACAACAAAAATACTTGCTAACATATTTTGTGTCGTATTCATTTGTTATATTGCAGTTTTTATACTCAACGTGCTTTGCACTTAGAGTAAATTAACTTTGATTGGATAACGGTTGGTTATAGAGGTTAAAGGAATCGAAATAGATATAGCCATATATCAAAATCATCAGTATCGAAAAAAAATTTGATTGAGCTATGTCCGTCCGTTCGTCCGTCCGTTAACACGATAACTTGAGTAAATATTGAGATATCTTCCCTAGAATGTTAAAATTTGACATTTGGACTGAAATTGAGACTCTTGATAAAAATTTGATAAAACTTTTTAACATGGGCGTGGCACCGCCCACTTATGATAAAATAAATTTTACAAATATTAATCATAAATCAAAAACCGTTAGACCTTTCGTAACAAAATTCGGCAGAGAGGTTGCCTTTACAATAAGGAAAAATTACCGAAATCGGTTAAGGACCACGCCCACTTTTATATAAGATTTTTAAAAGGGTCGTGGACGAATAATATAAGCTATATCTTTGCAAAAAAGAGCTTTATATCAATGGTATTTCATTTCCCAAGTGGATTTATAACAATAAATAGGAAAAACTTTAAATTTAAAAAATGGGCGTGGCACCGCCCCTTTTATGACTAAGCAATTTTCTATGTTTCGGGAGCCATAACTCGAAGAAAACTTAACATATCGAATTAAAATTGGGTACACAGATTTTCCCTATAGCAGGAAATATTTCTAGAAAAAATTAACGAGATCGGTTAAATACCACGCCCACTTTTATATAAAAGATTTTTAAAAGGTTCGTAGGAGAAAATAGTAAGCTATATCTTAACGAAAAAGAGCTTTGTATCAATAGAATTTTACTTTCTAAATTGAATTATAACATTAAATTGGAAAACACTACAATTTTTAAAATGGACGTGGCACCGCCCTTTTATGACTAAGAAATTTTCTGTTTCGGGAGCCATAACTCGAAGAAAAATTAACATCGTAATAAAATTGGGTACACAGATTTTCCCTGTAGCAGAAAATATTTCTAGAAAAAATGGACGAGATCGGTTAAAGGCCACGGCAACTTAGATATAAAACAAGTTTAAAAAGGTCGTAGACTAGAATAATAAGCTATAATTTTGCAAAAAATAGTTTTGAATCAATGATATTTCACTTATCAAGTTTTATTGTAAGAAGAAATGCGTAGACATTAGACTGGCCGTAATTTTTTTTTTTGGAAAACTTAATTTTTTCATCTTAAAATATGAGGTTATGTGTAAAAAGAAACAGTATAATTTTTCAGCTCGATCCGATCATCCCTTAACGTGCCTTGTGAAGGCCAAAAAACGTAGAACTTCAAGAAAATTACCATTTTTACGATTTTTAGTTTCATTTTTCACTTTTTTGCAGTTTGTTCAAATTGTTTTTAAAACGTCAAAAGAACAAGTTAAAGAAGTGTAACCAAACATTTGTTTTAATTCACTGTTCTTTTTTTATTAGTATATAGTACTATTTCCAAAAGGAATAAAAGTTGATTACTTATTTAATGAGAGACGATTTGGTGCAAGATGGATAACTTTGCCTGTAGTGCTGAACAACTTGCAATAAACACTGTTTATCTTCTTCATTATAAGTCAGTGATCGATTGAAGTCGGTGATCAATTTCAATGCTCTCTCAGCAGCGTCATTGACTCCAGTTAAATGTTGACAAATTCCTTTTCCTGCATTATAATCTCCTCTCTCTTGCCATGTGCAAGGATCCGATTGTAAAAAACTTGTTTCTATTCCTAAACGTGTGAAGAATGTTTAAGTTCTTGGTGAAACAAAATTACTTATGTCCTTGCTGCCATAGAGAAGTATATCAGGCATTGTTGCGGTAATTCGTTTTGGAACAGCATTATCATCTTGGTTTTCTTCATTAATTGCTTTTACCATTTTTTGCTGAATATGCAAGGGAAATTTTTCATCAAAAAATTAAAGGCCAGCAGCTTCTTCCGACAAGTACCATAAATGATTTTTTATTTTTTGTAATAAAGCATTGGAAACTTTTTTATCAAAATAGGCAATCGAATCTTGAATCAGCCTTAGGTCATTATGTGGAGCAGCTATTGGATCTACACAACGAAACCAATACGGAACGTAGATGCAGACCAGAAAAATACAAATGCTTTGTAGACTCTTTGTCTCTGAAGTTGTAAATTTGAATTGGTTGCGAAACAGAAAAATTTTGTAACAATACAGACACTTCGACATAAACCTTGCGTGCGATGTTGCGCCAGGTGACCGAACTTGTGAAAAACTTGGTACGTCTTCCCCAACAAAGAGTAGAGATAGTTGTAACAGCTCCTTATAATCAACACGAATGTGGTGTTTATTTAACGTAGATAAGCATAAATTCTTAAAAGTATCTATTTCTGCTATTGTTAAGACTCGCCGAACTTCTACGTCCGATATTCCACTTTTGAAGGATTTAGGGTTAATATTTTTCCAGTAGCTAGAAAATCGATTGAAAAGTGGAACATCCGGGGCTTATGATTTACCAAAATTCAATTGAAAAACTGCTTTTACTAACAGCTCGCTGATATGATGACGACATGGGAAGAAAAGTAGAGTGCGGCCTATTCTTTTTTCAAGCAGGAAAGCAGATCCATTATTAAGTCCAGTATAAGCAGCCGTTGTATCAAATGATACAATTTCCACTAATTCTTCGAGTTTCCATGCGCACAAAAAATTATAAATTTCTGCAGATATAGTATCTCCCTTTGAATTTTCCATTTTAGGTATATCTAGCAGTTTCTCCATGTTTTGCCCGTTACAACGAGAGACAATCGATCATTTTTTTCCGGTGCCACTGATTTCTGGAAGAAGCTTACCATCCCAGTGAAGGACAAAACTTTCAGGAATCTAACGCAGGATAAAAAATTAAAAATACTTATTAACGTATTCAGAAATACAAATTTATTACATTGAATTCATCAATAATCTCTTCTGCTTGTCTGCGACGAAAATTCTTTCTCATCGAATGTACTGTGGTTCGATTGAGGACTAAATCTTCCATTTTTATCGGCAATTTTTCACCATTAACTTCTTGCAGTTTGTTTACGAAGGCGGAAACCATTGCACTCACCAAATGGCATCTCTTGTAGAGAGCCTACATTTCCGCGATTTGGTTTTGTTAGTTCTAACCTAATGTCAGTATTTTCACTATCAATTATATCAGTAGGCACATTTTCTTCACCAGGTACACAGTCCATATCACTGTCTTCGGGGAAAGTGCTTCCAAAAGCGTTAGTATTTTCAGCAGATAGATATATGAAAGTGACTTAAAATTAAAAAAAAAAAAACTGCAAACTTAAACTAAAATGTACTTTCCTTGGATTTTATGCTTTTCAACACGCTTTCTTTCTTCTTCCATTCGTTGTTCTTTGCGTTTTTGTTTTCTAGCCAATACAGTATCAGCACCACACATACTACCTGGACGACCTTTATTCCTTTGAAGCAAAAGAAAATTTTTATCTTCCTGTAATTTTATTATATCCAGGGCATTCGGGGTGATAAGTCGAATATGTAGTTCTCAATTTTATCTAAAAAGTCTGCTTCATTTTTGCGATACTTTGCATATGGAAATTTGCAATTTTTTTTGTAAATTTCTCCATTTCTGGTAAAGTATTTTTAATTTTTTAATACAATTGCCTTCTTTCATGTTTGCTTTTTTCCAAAATTTAATCGTGGCACCAATCGTGAATTTCATACTGAATTGCAAACTCATATTTTCCTTGCGCATTTTGTAAAATAATAATTGGAACACCTGTTTCCCTGATGGCAACTTGGCCCCAGAAATAACACTCTCACATTTCCCCACTAAAAATATATCTTGCTCAGAACGTAGTCTTTTCTTTGAAATGCCCGCTGACGATTTATAACTCATTTTTTTTACCGATTGGTTAATTTTTAGCTTCAAAGCAATGCAATGCCACCGACTATATTGCAAATATGGACAATAAGAACACGACTTTGTCAGCTGTTTTCCTAATTGCGATGTGTAATTGTCTTAAAGCTCAATAAAGTAAACACGATTATCTATATATATTATACCTACTTTGAGCTCCACAAGGCATGTTTTAGCACCATCGCATCGGGCTGAAAAATTGCACCATTTCTTTTTACTTCTAACCTCATGTTTTAAGAAGAAAAAATTTCAGGATTTTCAATATTTATTTTTCTCCATACGAGTTGCGGCCAGTCTAGTAGACATTATAGAAAAGTAATTTATCTGAAATGAAATGTGCAATTGAAGCTCACGCTGAGTATATAATGTTCGGTTACACCTGAACTTGACACCTTTACTTGTTAACTGTGAAAAATATTAGAACAGTTACCAAGAAGTGGGAAAAATAATTTCACTTGCAAAGCGTGAAAGCACCCAAAAGCAAATGTCAAATTCTTCTTTCTATGCTTTGCTTGCAACAAAAGTTGCAAGTTGGCTACTTTTTCATGTCAGATGGCGCCAGTGTCGCTCAATCTACCGTTCTCCATAAAAGTACGTGCAATATTATACATTATGAGTAGATTCATAAGATTGTGATAAACGCATCTATATGAAAAACTGCTTATGTGACGGGGCTTTTACGTTATCTGGGCATTCTCTATCACAATTAGCTGCTATGAAAGCGAAAACGAAGTATCGGAAGCTAAGAAAGAAAACAAATTTGACGATTGCTTTCGTGCAGTTGGCGGATAACGTAGTCAGAGGATAAACGAAATCGTAAGCCTTAGCGTACCATTAGCAGACTATATCGCCAACTCAGGTATCGTTTGTTAAGCGGCTTGTTCGCCAAACAGAATGAGGCTGTAAATCTTAAAAATAAAAAGAACATTACGCTGTCACCTGAAACTGGTTCGAAGTAACAATGTACATTATGTTAGGAAAAACTGGAATCCACAAAACTTGCCTTAGTTACGGCCAATTAAGTGATATCGGGCTCAGATGAAAGCAAAAATTTTGATAATAGGGAAACCAACAAAAATCTTTACAGAAGTAAATTAATTTGGCGACCAGTGCCGATAAAAGTGGATAAAGCAGTTCCACAAAACTTGATGTCGGGTCTCTCCAAAAAAGTTTGGTAATACGGGCAACAACGCGCTTCCCAAGGCAGTCGGTTCTATGTACCGGAGCGGCTCGGAATTTTTCTCGACCAAGGACTGTCATTTCAGTGTAACCCCATTTAAATTGTTGTGTCCTCCCACAAATTGTCATCCTCACAGCAGCTCCTTGCAGCGGGACTGCTCCATATTCTCTTGCTACGGGAAGGTATCGAACCCAATCCGGGTCCGTCTCCTGACCCCGGTCCTGAGAAATGGTTTTGCTGCATTTGCCGGAAAAGAATCTTTTTAGGACGGTCATACTCTTGCCAGTGTGTCTCTGCAAGGGATGGTTGCATCGGACAGGTTGTTCAGGGCTAGACCCTAAAACCAGACGTCCCCGTAATTTCTATAAATCTTTTGTGGCTCCCTGCTGTTCACGCCCAAGGTCGTCCCGTAGTCCGCGCCTTAGCGATTGTGGATGAACACAAGCGGGCGAAATGGGAGGAGTACCTAAGCGGTTTAAGCTCTCTGCCGGTGTAGGTAAACTTTGGTCCACCGTAAAGTCCCTATCGAATCCGTCTAGGCACAATGACAAAGTTTCCATCGCCTTTGGCGATAAAGTGCTGTCGGATGCGAAAAAATGCGCGAGTGCTTTCTGCCGACAATATATAATTAATTCTACGGTCGACAAAGATAGACGGAGGGCCAACAGACACGCACATAAACATAAATTCAGCGCGTCACCAATTACCATCACCGCCAAAGAGGTTGAGGATGCCATCGGCCATTCGTTTACGCAGTGCGGTTATACCATCCAAAGCAGTGGGCCCAGACGGCATAGCCATGCCGATGCTTAAAAGCCTAGGGAAAGAGGGTTTCAAATACTTAGCACATGTCTTCAACCTGTCTGTTTCCACTTTTGTCGTACCCGAAAAATGGAAAATGGCCAAGGTGGTCCCGCTAATAAAGCCTGGTAAACCAGCTAACATAGGAGAGTCGTATCGTCCGATATCTCTCCTATCGCCAGTAGCAAAGACGCTTGAAGCCATTTTGCTCCCTTATTTCCAAGCAAATTTGCAGCTAGCCTCTCATCAGCATGGCTTCAGAAAACTCCATAGCACTACCACCGCGCTAAATGCCATTGGCACCCAAATAAATTGCGGTTTAAATCAAAACCCGCACCATAGAACAGTACTCGTTGCGCTAGACCTATCAAAAGCTTTTGATACGGTCAACCATGGCACGTTACTGCAAGACCTGGAAGGGTCTTCCCCTTCCCCATGTCTTAAAAGGTGGACCGTAAATTATCTGGGTGGTCGGCAGGCATCGGTGCAATTTAGAAACGAAGAAGAATTAAACAAGGGGTGCCACAGGGTAGTGTCCTATCCCCACTTTTGTTTAATTTCTACATATCTAAGCTACCTTCGCCACCAGAAGGAGTTACTATCGTTTCCTACGCCGATGACTGCACAATAATGGCCACAGGCCCAGGCCCACAGATGTTGTTGTTGGTGTTGTTGTTGTTGTTGTAGCGATAAGGTTGCTCCCCGAAGGCTTTGGGGAGTGTTATCGATGTGATGGTCCCTTGCCGGATACAGATCCGGTGCGCTCCGGTAACAGCACCATTAAGGTGCTAGCCCGACCATCTCGGGAACGATTAATGTGGCCACATTAAACCTTCAGGCCATCCCCTCCCTCCCCACCCCCAAGTTCCATGAGGAGCTTGGGGTCGTCAGAGCCTCGTTTGTTAGTGAAACGGGATTCGCCGCGGATAGGTGAGGTTTACAATTAGGTTTGGAGAAGCTATATATTGCGCTGGCAACCTGAAGGGTTGCGCTACACACCCCTTGAATCTGGTATTTTAGTCGCCTTTTACGACAGGCATACCTACCGCGGGTATATTCTTACCCCCTTACCCGCTGGGAGCCAGGCCCACAGATCGATGAGCTTTGCAACAGAATAAACGGCTACCTCCCTGATCTCTCCAGTTTTTTCGCCTCACGAAACCTGGCATTATCACGTGGCAAATCCTCCGCGACCTTATTTACAACATGGACGTCCCAAATGTCGACCATTTTGAACATCCACGTCGATGGCACTACGCTACCGACTGTCCTACACCCCAAAATCTTGGGTGTGACGTTTGATCAGGATCTACATTTTGGTGAGCATGAAGCCGAAATAGTACCGAAAATCCAGAGCAGTAATAAAATCCTCAAATCCCTTGCTGGCAATACTTGGGGAAAAGACATAGAAACGCTCATTACCACATACAAAGCAATTGGCCAGCCGATTGCATGCTACGCGTCCCCTATATGGTCGCCAAGCCTATAAACTACTCACTGGAAGAAGCTGCAGGCCTGCCAAAATACTGCTCTCAGAACCGCCACGGGCTGTCTTCTTATGTCCCCGGAACACCATCTACATAATGAGGCGAGAATACTCCCCATCAGGGAGAGAAATGAGATGCTAACCAAACAGTTTCTGTTGAATACATCTGATTGATGAGCCAACACCGCCTAGTGGCTTAAGGAGTCATCTCCGTAAGCATTATGAGGAAATACGGCACCTGAGAACTCAGCCGTATGAAGCAAGAAAACACAAGCAGGTCCTCAGTGAACTCCACAAACAGGCGTACGATATTTATGCCAGGAATTTCCTGGTGAATCCAGTACTCAAAGAACAGTACCCAAAACTTGCGGAAGAGGAACGCATACTCTCAGGGAAACGCGAGTCAGTCTAGCTCAACTTCGTTCTGGATACTGTAACAGGCTAAACTCTTACCTAACCAGAATCACCCCCGACATACAAAATGTATGCCCCGCTTGAAATGTGTCCCAACATGACACCAACCATCTCTTCAATTGTAATGTGGAACCAACGCCTCTAACACCCCTTTAATTAATGTCCACCTCTTTTGAAACTGCAAGTTTCCTTGGACTCCCGTTAGAGGATATTGATGACAATTTGTGATCGGTCGCAGCTATTAGGTGGGGCGAAGCACTGCTACAACAACAACGGGCAGCAACGAATAAAATGATAAAATATCTTTATCTGGCATTGATATAAATATGTATTTCCATGCTAATAAAAAAAGTACAAACTGTTAGCCATATAGTATGTAGTATGTAATACTCCTATATTGCTAATAGAAAATGCTCGTAATGAGTTTTGAATTCAAAATCAAAACAAGACAGCCAACAAAATGTTTGTGACTGTATTGAATATTATTGAATACAAAAACAAAAACATTTAAACAGCAATATATCTGTACTCCGATGTTTGTGAGTGCACCTAGCCTGTAGCAGCAATATAGGAGTTCATATTACATATTGTGACGAATATTACAATCACTAGTAATAAACTCCCAACACAAAAAAACATTGAAGCCAGCCACACTGTGTACATAAACACATTAATCAACATGTACACACATACATAAAAGCAGCAGAGAGATACAAACGCATGTCATCATCAGCCGAGGTAGTACTCACATATACACGCGCATATGGCTATGCGAGAGGCTATACACTTGTATCTGTAGTTTATAGCTGGTAACCAAAGAGAAAATTCTAGTATTAGAAACGTCTAGACATTTGGGCACAGAGTATAAAAGCAGCGAAAGCTGAGTAATCTCTATTCATTTATTGATTTAAGCACGCTCTTAGTTGCGAAGTATAAGTGTTATTGTGAAGTACTTTCAAAGTAGTGTAATAAAGACCATTTTGCATTATTGAATATTGGAGTTATTTATTCAACAATTTAGAAATACGAACTTTAGTAGAAGGTGTAAAATAGTGGAGTTTTCCTAAATTTGTTACAATATGTATGTGTAGAGCTTTTTATACAGTCCTTATTTAAGATAATTTGGTAATGTCTGCAATTTGTGGGTAAACCAACATCAGTGATAATTTTTTTCACACGATAGGTCTTAAATTTAAATGTATGCCCCTTTGCAACTAATGTTTTCTAAAACAAAACAAAAGCTTTATACAAGGTACTTTATATGAGTAATTGAAGAGAAACAAATATTGTCCTTAGTCATGCTATTTTTTAAATGAGATATATATTTTCAACAATTTGATCATGGAATGATTGTAGTGGTGTAAAAAAGCTCCCCGGATCAATAAAAACGTTTGAATGTGTTTAACTTTGTAAAACTGTAACTTTTGAATTTCATCCATTCATACATAGATCGTAAATGAAATGCATATTAGGGTGCTCCTTATTTTGTTCTTTGCCTATCTACTGCAATTAATTAAATGAGGATAGAACCATTGTATATGTACATTAATCTGGGTCGATTTATTAACCGATATCGCGCCATTGATTTTTCAATAGGATTTGGGCTGAGGAAACAATTCCACTACGCATACCAAAAAAAAAATTTTTTGGAGCCTTCATATTTTCATTTTTTTTACTTTTTTTAACTTTTGTTTTTAAAGTTTTTTCATGACGTACTAAACAAATTTTTATTTGTTTGTAAAATTTTCATGTATACCCTGTCAGTTTTTTGGAAAAAAAAAAAAATATAATAGCGGACATTTTTGGGTCGGACAGGGTAGATATACATATGAAAATTTTTTAGTAGTTCATGAAAAAAACCTTAAAAATCAAAGTCGAAAAAAAAGTAAAAAAAAAGAAATTTCGCCAAAAAAAAGAAATTTCCTGAGCCCAAATCCTATCGAAAAATCGATGGCGCGATATCGGTTAACGTTCGTCCATACAAATCGACCCTAATGCACATACATACATATATTAATTTATTATTCATTTGGATTCGGTCACAGTAAAGGGTATTTATATACTACACCAGCGAATGGAAAATAAGTACATATTTTTCAAAAATCGCTTTTTATTTCCGATTTATTAAGAACTTTTAAAAATTTTGCTGAACCCAAACTACGCAAACCAGTCCAGATTCAAAAATTGGAAAACTCGAGAAAATATTCCAACGTTTTTTGGACCTCTGTATTGGCTTGAGTATGGAGTTTTGTAGTCCAATCAACTTTAGTCTAGCAGTGAATTATTTTTCCGCATAGCAGTCGTAAAAATTTGTATAAAACTTCTAATCACGCGCCTTAGAAAGCTAACGCGCGCCTGTGCGTGGCGTAAAGAAACAGCCGACCCGCAACCCTGAGAATCAGAATCATCTAAGAGGTTACCACACTTGACATCACTATCAAAAAACGAGCGTGCATTCGATGCATATGTTAAGCTCAAGCCCTTCTATTCCTCACAAGTATATTATAATGCATAAAATCTGAATATCAAGTCTGGTCGTACGTCAAATAATAGTCAGTATATAGTCCTCTGCTTGTCTTGCGCGATAAATTTTCTCTTTAATCACTGATATGAAACATCTAAGCAACGAAGAATTACGTAAGAAATCCACCATATTGAGCAACTACTACAGCCAAGATCTTGACGGAAATTTGGGAAGTGAAATGCTCTTTTTCAAGGCATACTGCACCGAAAAAAAAAATTTCAAATTATTCGCCGGTGTAACTGTTGAAAATACTAAGACAAGATAATTTGAATATCTCTTACCCTAATGTTGACTTTGCGTTGTGAATGTTTTGGTGTTTTCTTTTCTACACGAAAATGTCGCCTTCACGTCAACCCTTCAAAAAGTTGTGTTCTGTTGTATCAGCTTAGCCTCATTTCTCAACAACCTACCACTAAAAATGGCCAAAAATGCAACATTATTTGCCCTCGCTGCCATTGACGGTGCAGAAAACAGCCCCGTCAATTAGCTGATGAATCACACGAAGCTGAAGTGAATGCTATAAGTCACACGAAGCTGAAGCGAATGCTATGTATATTATATACGTATGTGTCGCATCATGTCTCACTCAAAAGCAATTTGCGATCACAGTTGACAGCGAACAACCACACGAACTGCATTTTTTTAAAATGGTTAAAATTTTTGTTCTTTTCAAGTCATGCAGGGTGGCACTAAACATTTTAAGTGGCTACAATTTCACAGGGCGAAGTGAGATACTTAAAAATGTTTGCCCCTGAAAGTGGCGACATTTTCGTGTAGAAAACAAATCACCATTTCTTTCAATTCCTATTGCAGATTGTAGAGATCGTTTTGTTTTAAAACGAATGATCTCAGATCTTCATTGGGCGAAGACAATCTGAATGCTCTTGCGTTGTTGACGATAGAATCAGAATTGTTTTTATACCCAGCTGTACTTGTACACAGAGTATTATAACTTTGATTGGATAACGGTTGGTTGTACAGGTATAAAAGAATCGAGATAGATATAGACTTCCATATATCAAAATCATCAGTATCGAAAAAAAATTAGTTGAGCCATGTCCGTCCGTCCGTCAACAAAATAACTTGAGTAAATATTGAGATATCTTCACGAAATTTGGTACACGAGCTTATATGGACCCAGAATAGATTGGTATTGAAAATTAGCGATATCGGATGATAACCACGCCCCATTTTTATATATATAACATTTTGGAAAACAAAAAACCTGATAATTTAGTACCTATACAATACACCTAGAATGTCGAAATTTGACGTGTGGACTGATATTGAGACTCTTGATACAAATTTGAAAAAAAAAAAATTTTAAATGGCCGTCGCACCGTCCACTTGTGATAAAATCAATTTTACAAATATTATTAATCATAAATCAAAAATCGTTAAACCTATCGTAACAAAATTCGACAGAGAGGTTGCATTTACTATAAGGAATGCTTTGAAGAAAAATTAACGAAACCGGTTAATGACCTCGCCCACTTTTATATAAAAGATTTTTAAAAGGGTCGTGGACGAATAAAATAAGCTATATCTTTGCAAAAAACAGCTTTATATCAATGGTATTTCATTACCCAAGGGGATTTATAACAATAAATAGGAAAAACTTCTAATTTTAAAAAATGGGTGTGGCACCGCCCTTTTATAACTAAGCAATTTTCTATGTTTCGGGAGCCATAACTCGAAGAAAAATTAACGGATCGTAATAAAACTGGGTACACAAATTTTCCCTATAGCGGGAAATATTTCTAGAAAAAATGGACGAGATCGGTTAAAGACCAGGCCCACTTTTATATAAAAGATTTTTAAAAGGGTCGTAGGCACAAATAATAAGTTAAATCTTAGCGAAAAATAGTTTTGCACCAATCGTATTTTGTGCCATTATAACAAGAAATGGGAAAAATTCAAATCTTGAAAAAAATGGGCGTGGCACTGCCCCTTTCTTACAGTGCATTACCCAACGTGTCTGGAGCCATAACTCGACGAAAGATTTGGTGTTTAACAGGAAATATTTTCAGTAAAAATGGCTAAATCGGTTAAATCGCCTTCTTTTATATAAAAGATTTTGTAAAAGTGCGTAGATGCAGGTAATAAGCTATTTCTAGTAAAAGTTAGAAAATTTCGTTAATAACCCTGCCTTTTTTTTTTGTAATAACGCTTTTTAGTACAAACAGTAGGGAAATCCCCATATCTGAAGGAAAACTGCATTACCCGCTCAAGGTCATTGGTGTTAGCCTCTGTATCCTTTTTATTTCTTTTAAACGAAAATTATTTCAGAATAGAACCATATGTATATGTATTATTGCGCAGCCTTGTAACAATATTAAGCACACAAAACAAACAACAACAGCATTTCAAGTATATAGCTGGGTATGTAATGTTCGGTTTCACCCGAACTTAGACTTCCTTACTTGTTTATTTTATATTTATCATAACAATCGCTTAGGTACGTACATCTGTTCACTATATATTTCTTATCTTTTACAGCCGATTATTTGGATATTACGAATGGGATAAGATTATTGTTCAGTCCCATTCATGAAAGGTATGAAGTCTTCGGTACAACCGAAAACATTCCCGTACTTGTTACCTATCGATTGTGATGATGTCATTTGCGAATTCGCAGCTGAAAAATCTAGACGCAAAGAAATGTAAATGAGGAATGTTTGGAAAAAAGTTACGGTTAAATTAATAACAAACTACACAATGCAATGTGCACAAAGCAATGAAAATCGCAATCGTAAAGGCGGCAAGTTATGTATTGCCTAAGGGCGGCGTTTATTCAAATCCGCCACTGCCTGCAAATGTTCAAATAAACTCCCATTCTGACATTTAAGCACTAAATAATGTCACATTCAAGCAAATTCCAAGCATTTCGAAAATGAATAGAAAGAAAACCTTAATTCTTACGTTCATTTAAGTATTGGTCGGTTAAATATTGTGCTTTACTACCCAGTAAAAATTTTTCTTTTATTTCTATTATCTTATTAATATTCCCAGCAGGAAATGAAGTTAAACTACAACTAAGCTAACGTGCGCTATTATTTGTCTGTTTCTTAATATTTTACAAATAAGTTTTCAAAATATTGTAACGAATTTCGGAAAATACCGCTTATTTGAAACCCTCTGCTAACGTTCGAATCGCTAAACTGTTGAATAAATCACTCCAATATTCTGTATTGCAAGATGGTCTATATTAGACTAACTTGGGAGTAGTACAATTATACTTCACAATTATACTTCGCAACTAAAAGCGTGTTTAAATCAAACTGATCCCTCATTCCTCAGCTTGCGCTGCTTTTATACTCTCTGTTGCCTCGTCAGCATATTTCTCTAAATGTTTAGACGTTTCTCCTTCTAAAATCTCCTGATTGATGTGTTCTGTATATACGAGTGGCTGCTTCATGTTTTTTATTGTTGCGTGATTATTTATTTAGTATCAGCTTAGTGATGCTAATATTCGTCACAATATATATATTTGGAGGCCATTTTGCCTTCCAAACCGATTTATACTTCGTGGAGTAAATTTTTTTTGTTTTATAAATTATCAACGTCTACTCTACGCTAAATTATTAAATATTCAAAGACTCATCCCACAATGTCAGCTGTGGAAATTTTAGACGACCTAAAGTTACCATGTAGTATGCATACCGTAAGGAGACGGTTTCGAAAGCATATATGCTAGAAGTCCATGTAAGGTCCCTCTTTAAAAAAGAAAATCATGTGGTACGTAGACTAGATTTTGCCAAAAAACACCTGGATTCGCCTATTTCGAAGTTGAGGAACATTTTGTGAATGGATGAGTCAAAGGTTGTTTTGTACGGATGTAAACGCTCGACAGTTTTTTAGACGTCCACCAAATATAAAATATCAGCCCAGATACACTGCAAAGACGTTGAAACATGGAGGATCCATTATTATGGTATGGGGATGTTTTTCATATAATGTAGTGGGCCAATATTTTGGATAAAAACCATCGTGGACCAAAATGAGTATGTTAAAATAATGAAGGCTGTTACGTTCCCTTTCGCTGAAGAAAAATTGAAGGCCTTAAAAAAGCTATGTATGCATTTTATTTTTTTTTTATGCAAAACCAAAAAGCAACCACGAACTTCAAGCTGTAGTGCTCCGCGCATTGCATCACAGGAAAAATTTCAACGTCTCGTAGACTCTGAGCAACCGATATTCGGCACATCTTACGTGGACTTACATTTTGTTAGTGTTTATTTACATTTAGTTCGGAAATTGTATGTTTCGCAATAAAACGAATGCAACTATTATTTTGGTTTTCTAGTAATTTCAAAAAATGTTATAATAATAATAACAAACTGTTTAATACTCTGCAAAGCCCGCCCGATCGGCGCGAGGGGCGCATCCGCATGACGCACGGATTTGTTTTTGTTTTTGCCGAGTTGTTGATAAGCGGAGGTTTGTTAAGCGTCGAGATCTAAAACTGCTCTGCTACAGAATAAAAATCATCAGCTGAGTACTATACATTTGTTATGCGAATGAAAGATGATGCTCCGGCCAAGAAAGTGTTTTTATCGGAACCCGCCTATGGAAGCAGAGGTAGAGGGCGGCCCCCACTCCGTTGGAAGGACCAGGTGGAAAACGATTTAAACTCCCTTGGTGTGACCAATTGGCGCCGGTTGGCGGAGCGAAGGAGCGACTGGCGCGCCTTGTTGGACGGCCATAACCGTTTAGACGGTTAAGCGCCAATTAAGTAAGTAATTAAGAGTACTATACATAACAGTTAGAAATTACATAACAGTTAGAAATTACATAACAGTTAGAAATTATACATATACATACTACATTGTTAAATAAGTAACATTTTTAGTTTATTTAATTTTTTTGTTGTTGTTACGAGTTAAGATAGGATAAGACAGTTTTCTTTATGGTAAAAAGTGAATCCGTTATATCAAATGAATTAGAATGAGTGTTACAATCATGACACAAACACCGAAAAGGTTCATTCAATTCGAAATTAGTTCTACACTGCCTCAAGAGAAAAGGTTTGTAATGTCTTGACACTCGTGATGGGACGTTAAAGTTTACTTCGTTCAAAAGAATTGGGCTAGAAATCCATCCATTCAGGAGCTTAGCCATAAATATAACGCCTAGCTTTTCTCTACGACTTGCAAGAGTTGGAAGATTGATAAGCTTCAGCCGACTAGTATAAGGTGGAAGATTATACGCAGTGTCCCACTGAAAATTCCTTAAAGAGAAAAGTAGAAATCGCTTTTGTATTGATTCAAGTCTATCTACATGAACTTGATATAGTGGATTCCAGACTATTGATCCGTATTTTAGTATCGGTCTAACTAAAGTGATGAAAACAGCTTCAGTTACATAAGGGTCACTAAATTCTTTGGACCACCGTTTCACAAATGATAGAACACCTCTCGCCTTATTGACAGTAGCATTATGAAGGTTGAAACTAAGTTTAGCATCTATCGTGACTCCCAAGTCCACAATATACATAGTTTACTGATAGAAGACAAAAATTATTAATTACTGCTGCTGGCAAAGACCTTCGAGATAGGCACATGAATTTGCATTTATTGGGGTTCAGCGGCATTGAATGTACATTGCACCAAGTAACTAGGCAGTTTAAATCCGTTTGAATCAAGGGACGTTCTTCGATAGACGCATAAGACCTAAAAAGTTTTACATCATCAGCATAATTAATTTGTAGTGGTACAGATATCATTATTAATAAATACACTGAAAGAAAAAGACTTGTAAAATTAACCGAAATACGGGCCAATTCAACCGAAATTTCTGTAAATTTTTATCCATCGCAACGAGATGTTGAATCAACTGCACACAAATCGTTGATTCGTAATTAACAGTTTTAGTAGTCAAATTAACAAAAAAAGTTGTTGCGACAAAAAAAAAATGTAAAGCGCGATAACCTTCGAAGAGATCTAAGGCCGAGCTTCTCTTCCAATTTGCGTCGTGCTGCTTTTTAATTTTCCCTACGGGACCTACTTGTTTTATGCCGACTCCGAACGGCATCTGCGAGGCAGATGAGTTTTCACTGACAGCTTTTCATGGCAGAAATACACTCGGAGTGCTTGCCAAACACTGCCAAGGGGCGACTCCGTTTAGAAAAATTGTCTTCTAATTGAAAAACCTTATTTCTAAAATTTTGATGTTGCTTTGCCCGGGATGCGAACCCAGGGCTTTCGGTGTGGTAGGCGGAGCACGCTACCATCTCACCACGGTGGCACTTTCTAACCGAACTTCAATTGGGCGCACATCAAATATGCTGGCACACATTAAATATTATACACTTTATTATTTTGTTTTTAAACACACTCACCAAATTTTATATTTTATATTTTATAATTTATTTAATTTATAGTTTTGAACTTCGCTTTGCAAATAGAAATGAAAATAGTAGTCACAAAACTGATTCTCAATTCTTTCAGTTGCAGCTCAGCTCATTCTCAATTTCTTCTCTCGCATGTAGTTGCCACACTTGATTGTTTCGAACAAAGCTTGTAGTATAAATGTTTGACGTAACATTTTAAAAAGAGAACTTGTAAGTTATAGAAAAGTAAAGAATCAAATCGCAGGAAGGTAGATCACCACTGGAGTAACTTTACATGTAATTCGGCAAGTTTAATTTTCGTAACACTTTAAGTTGAAACGATTCCAAAACGACTCAAACTTTTATGTTGTCGGAAACATCAACATTAAAAAGGATGTTTTTTATTATCTTATTAGATACGTTCGCGTGAGTGAAAATTCGTAAGAACTTGAACAAAATGTTACTAACTTTGGAAAAATACTGTTCGTTCAAACAAAACTTTTGCAACAAGAGGGCGCAATTTTGCATTTCGCTTGGAGAAGTTGCAAAATTGTACCCGATAAATAAGTGTCCCGGTATCATAATTTTTTGTGCAGTAAATTCAAAATAGGGTTTTTCGTTTTGTATTGATAACTGAAAAACTAGTTTTTTTGTTGTTTTCCCATTTTGTGTGTTTTTTCGATTTAATGGTTTTCTTATTTTGTTGTTTTTTTTTAACAAGTGGTACTATCGTCATAAGTACAAAGTAGAGAGCGCAGTGAGCGTAAAATTCTCTTTGAAATTTGCTCATGTATTGACTGTTGATCGCCGTTGAAATGACCTGTAAGATCAGTTGTGTTAACAGAAAAATCAGTTACATTAGGAATCTGTCAATTTTACAAAGTTTTGTTAACTTAAGAGCGACAATTTCTCTTCTGTTGAATTCATTTTTCATCATTACCCCGGGCCCGGGCTTTGGAGGGGCCTGGGAATCTCAAAATGCTATCCAAGATTTTTGCTTACAGAAAATAAAAAAAAACACACCTTTAATCACCTTTCGTAGATTGCAATCGGTTTAAATTTCAACAAATTTTATAAATGTGAACGTGGATATTAATGTGTATATTAATAATTTATGAAGAATATGTATATTTCTATGTAAACATATTTACTCATATGTTGATCTGTATGAATGTGTAGATAAATTAGAGTTCGTAACTATGTATATATTCATTGAATATAATATACATGTATACATATATATGCTTAAATATACATGTATGCATATATGCTTAAACATATAGTACTAAATTAAATGAGATATTTGCTGTGATGGAGATGAGCCAAAAAATAGAATTTAATACGCGAATCACTGATACAAGTGAATCGAAAATTGATCTATTATTTTCAAACTCGGATGAAATTCTCTGTAATAATTTGCAGGAATACAAAATATCTGATCATGAAACTATAAAATTTAATATTAAAACGTCCAAAGTATACAAGATGAGACTGACCAAGAAAATCATAGCATGGGACAAATATAATAGTGATATTTTAATAAGCATCCTTAGATCATTCAACTTTACTATAAACTTATCAATTGATGTAAAAGTCGAATTAATTAATAATATAATGATTCAGGCTATAGAAAGTTTAACCTACGAGAAAGAAGTGCATATCAAGTTAATGAATAAATGGTATGACAGAGAATTGGCACAAATGAATAAATATAAATACAATATGTACACGCGTGCGTTACAAACTGGAGAGTGGGATGAATATAAAAATATAAATAGGTCTTACAAAAAATTTGTCAAATTAAAAAAAATAAAGTATATGGAGAATAAAATCATTTTGAGTGAATATAATGCTAAAGAAATGTGGAAATATCTCAAACAAACGGTCAACCAAACTAAAGATAACGAAGGGATAAAAAAGGTGATACTGGATGGCCTACTGGTTGAAAACCAAACCGATCTGGCGAATGGTCTAAATAGATTTTTTGTAAACAGTGTGATTGAAATTAATAATAACATCGAAACCTGTCAAGCAGCACTAGAGGATACACAAGTCCATTCAAAATTAAAGTTTGCTGAAATTACCACCGATGATGTTATTAATATCCTAACAGACTTTAAATATAAAATAGGTGGAAGAAAACTGCTATCCGAAGGTGTACTAAAAGATTGTATATCGTATACCGGATATTTCTATGCTCAAATAATCAATAACAGCTTAGAAGATGGTGTGGTGGGAAGCGTCAACAATAATACCTGTGGAAAAAGTTAAAAAGACAATGCAACCTTAAGAACTTAGACCCATAAATACCCTGCCAAGTGATGCTAAAATTCTCGAAGTCGTTGTTAAGAATCAGTTGGTGAATCATCTTGAAGTAAATAATATACTAGTCTACCAACAGTCAGGATTTAGGAAAAAACACTCCTCTGAGACAGCGCTGAACTTGGTGATATCTGATTGGAAAGAAGAGCTAAACAACAAAAAAGTAGTGGTTTCAGTTTTCCTTGACCTCAAAAGAGCTTTTGAAACGGTGGATGGAGAGATATTAATAAAAACAAGTAAGGAAGGTTAAGTTCGGGTGTAACCGAACATTACATACTCAGTTGAGAGCTATGGTGACAACATAAGGGAAAATAACCATGTAGGAAAATGAACCGAGGGAAACCCTGGAATGTGTTTGTATGACATGTGTATCAAATGAAAGGCATTAAAGAGTATTTTATGAGGGAGTGGGCCATAGTTCTATAGGTGGACGCCATTTAGGGATATAGCCATAAAGGTGGATCAGGTTTGACTCTAGAATGCGTTTGTACGATATGGGTATCAAATGAAAGGTATTAATGAGTATTTTAAAAGGGCGTGGACCTAAGTTCTATAGATGGACGCCTTTTCGAGATATCGCCGTAAAGATGGACCAGGGGTGACTCTAGAATGCGTTTGTACGATATGGGTATCAAATGAAAGGTGTTAATGAGCATTTTAAAAGGGAGTGGGCCTTCGTTTTATAGGTGTTCGCCTTTTCGAGATATCGCCATAAAGGTTGACCAGGGGTGACTAGAATTTGTTTGTATGATATGGGTATCAAATGAAAGGTGTTAATGATTATTTTAAAAGGGCGTGGGGCTTAGTTCTATAGGTGGACCCCTTTTCGAGATATCGCCATAAAGGTGGACCAGGGGTGACTCTAGAACTCGTTTGTGCAATATGGGTATCAAACGAAAGGAGTTAATGAGTATTTTAAGAGGGAGTGGGACTTAATTCTATAGGTGGACGCATTTTCGAGGTATCGCAATAAAGGTGGACCAGGGGTGACTCTAGACTTTGTTTGTAAGATATGGGTATCAAATGAAAGGTGTTAATGAGTATTTTTAAAAGGGAGTGGGCCTTCGTTTTATAGGTGTTCGCCTTTTCGAGATATCACCATAAAGGTGGACCAGGGGTGACTTTAGAATTTGTTTGTATGATATGGGTATCAAATGAAAGGTGTTAATGATTATTTTAAAAGGGCGTGGGGCTTAGTTCTATAGGTGGACCCCTTTTCGAGATATCGCCATAAAGGTGGACCAGGGGTGACTCTAGAATTCGTTTGTGCAATATGGGTATCAAACGAAAGGAGTTAATGAGTATTTTAAGAGGGAGTGGGCCTTAGTTCTATAGGTGGACGCCTTTTCGAGATATCGCCATAAAGATGTACCAGGTGTGACTCTAGAATGCGTTTGTACGATATGGGTATCAAATGAAAGGTGTTAATGAGTATTTTAAAAGGGAGTAATCCTTAGTTCCATAGGTGGACGCCGTTTCGAGATATCGCCATAAAGGTGGGACAGGGGTGACTCTAGAATTCGTTTGTGCAATATGGGTATCAAACGAAAGGAGTTAATGAGTATTTTAAGAGGGAGTGGGCCTTTCTGGACCAGGGGTGACTCTAGACTTTGTTTGTACGATATGGATATCAAATGAAAGGTGTTAATGAGTATTTTTAAAAGGGAGTGGGCCTTCGTTCTATAGGTGTTCGCCTTTTCGAAATATCGCCATAAAGGTGGACCAGGGGTGACTCTAGAATGAGTTTGTACGATATGGGTATCAAATTAAAGGTATTAATGAGAGTTTTAAAAGGGAGTGGTGGTAGCTGTATATGTGAAGGCGTTTTCCAGATATCGACCAAAATGTGGACCAGGGTGACCCAGAACATCATCTGTTGGATACCGCTAATTTATTTATATATGTAATACCTGCCAAGATTTTAAGGGTTTTTTATTTCGCCCTGCAAAACTTTTTCATTTTCTTCTACTTAATATGGTAGGTGTCACAACCATTTTATAAAGTTTTTTCTAAAGTTATATTTCGCGTCAATAAAGCAATCCAATTACCTTACCATATTTCATCCCTTTTTTCGTATTTGGTATAGATTTATGGCATTTTTTTCATTTTTCGTAATTTTCGATATCGAAAAAGTGGGCGTGGTCATAGTCGGATTTCGTTCATTTTTCATGCCAAGATAAAGTGAGTTCAGATAAGTACGTGAACTGAGTTTAGTAAAGATATATCGATTTTTGCTCAAGTTATCGTGTTAACGGCCATGCGGAAGGACAGACGGACGACTGTGTATAAAAACTGGGCGTGACATCAACCGATTTCGCCCATTTTCACAGAAAACAGTTAACGCCATAAAATCTATGCCCCTACCAAATTTCAAAAGGATTGGTTAATTTTTGTTCGACTTATGGCGTTAAAAGTGTCCTAGACAAATTAAATGAAAAAGGGCGGAGCCACGCCCATTTTGAAATTTTCTTTTATTTTTGTATTTTGTTGCACCATATAATTACTGGAGTTGAATCTTGACATAATTTACTTATATACTGTAAAGATATTAAATTTTTTGTTAAAATTTTACTTTAAAAAAAATTTTTTTTTAAAGTGGGCGTGGTCCTTCTCCGATTTTGCTAATTTTTATTAAGCGTACATATAGTAATAAGACTAACGTTCCTGCCAAATTTCATCATGATATCTTCAACGACTGCCAAATTACAGCTTGCAAAAGTTTTAAATTACCTTCTTTTAAAAGTGGGCGGTGCCACGCCCATTGTCCAAGATTTTACTAATTTTCTATTTTGCGTCATAAGTTCAACTCATCTACCAAGTTTCGTCGCTTTATCGGTCTTTTGTAATGAATTATCGCACTTTTTCGGTTTTTCGAAATTTTCGATATCGAAAAAGTGGGCATGGTTATAGTCCGATATCGTTCATTTTAAATAGCGATCTGAGATGAGTGTTCAGGAACCTACATACCAAATTTCATCAAGATACCTCAAAATTTACTCAAGTTATCGTGTTAACGGACGGACGGACGGACGGACGGACATGGCTCAATCAAATTTTTTTTCGATCCTGATTATTTTGATATATGGAAGTCTATATCTATCTCGATTCCTTTATATATGTACAACCAACCGTTATCCAATCAAACTTAATATACTCTGTGAGCTCTGCTCAACTGAGTATAAAAATGCAGCGGATTGGCATAACTGATATTGAACTTAAATGGTTCCGCAACTATTTGAAGCAGAGAAAGCAGAAAACAGTTATAAATGCTGTGACGTCGGATGAATTAGAGGTACCCATAGGGTTACCTCAAGGCTCAGTATTGGCCCCTATATTATTTCTTATATACATAAATGACATAGTCAATGCTATCGAAGGTTGTGGAATTAGACTTTTTGCGGATGATGCATTAATTATGATAAGTGAAAATAATATTAATACTGCACTCGCCAAAATGCAACATGAACTAAATAACTTGTATAAATGGTTGTGTGGTAATAGACTGAAACTAAACATAAATAAAACTAAATATATGATAATAACAAGGAGGAATATCAATGAGGAGGATATAGCCGAGCTAAAAATAAATGATGAAATCATACAAAGAGTTAACAGTATAAAAAACTTAGGAATAATAATTGATAATAAACTCAAATTTGAAGATCATATAAATTATACAATTAAAAAAGTTGCTAATAAAATAGGAGTGATGCAGAGAACAACTAAATTCATTCAGAAAAAGTACAAAATAATCTTATATAAATCAGTTATAGAACCGCACTTCGTGTACTGCCCGTCCATTCTATTCATAATATCGGATAAAGAAGTAGACAAGCTTCAAAATAGATGCATGAGATTTATTCTTCAGAAACCTAGAGATACACGAACGGCTGACATGTTGAAGACTTTAGATTGGTTAAGTGTGAAACAAAAGATTTTTTTCCACTTCATGAAATTCATATTTAATATCAAACATGGAAATGTACCTGAGTATTTAAATAAAAATATAGCATTAGTTGAGCAAACTCACAACATAAATACGAGGAGCAAACATAATTTCAAATTGCCGTTTTTATACTCAGTTGAGCAGAGCTCACAGAGTATATTAACTTTGATTGGATAACGGTTGGTTGTACAGGTATAAAGGACTTCCATATATCAAAATCATCAGTATCGAAAAAAAATTTGATTGAGCCATGTCCGTCCGTCCGTCCGTCTGTCCGTCTGTCCGTTAACACGATAACTTGAGTAAATTTTGAGGTATCTTGATGAAATTTGGTATGTAGATTCCTGGGCACTCATCTCAGATCGCTATTTAAAATGAACGATAACCGAAAAAATGCGATAATTCATTGCCAAAGGCGGTTAAAGCGATGAAACTTGGTAGATGGGTTGACGTTGTGACGCAGAATAGAAAATTAGTAAGATTTTGGACAATGGGCGTGGCACCGCCCACTTTTACAAGAAGGTAATTTAAAAGTTTTGCAAGCTGTAATTTGGCAGTCGTTGAAGATATCATGATGAAATTTGGCAGGAACGTTACTACCATTACTATATATGTGATAAATAAAAATTAGCAAAATTGGACGAAGAACACGCCCACTTTTTAAAAAAAAAAAATTTTAAATTCAAGTTTTAACAAAAAATTTAATATCTTTACTGTATATAAGTAAATTAAGTCAAAATTCAACTCCAGTAATGATATGATGCAACAAAATACAAAAATAAAAGAAAATTTCAAAATGGGCGTGGCTCCGCCCATTTTCATTTAGTTTGTCTAGAATACTTTTAATGCCATAAGTCGAACAAAAATTTACCAATCCTTCTCAAATTTGGTAGGGGCATAGATACTATGACGGTAACTGTTCTCTGTGAAAATGGGCGAAATCGGGGGAAGCCACGCCCAGTTTTTATACACAATTCACCGTCTGTCCTTCCGCTCGGCCGTTAACACAATAACTTGAGCAAAAACCGATATATCTTTACTAAACTTAGCCCACGTACTTATCTGAACTCACTTTATCTTGGTATAAAAAATGGCCGAAATCCGACCATAACCACGCCCACTTTATCGATATCGAAAATTACGAAAAATGAAAAAAATGCCATAATTCTATACCAAATACGAAAAAAGGGATGAAACATGGTAACTGGATTGGTTTATTGACGCAAAATATAACTTTGGAAACAACTTTGTAAAATGGGTGTGACACCTACCATATTAAGTAGAAGGAAATGAAAAAGTTCTACAAGCCGAAATCAACAGCCCTTGGAATCTTGGCAGGAATACTGTTAGTGGTATTGCATATATAAATAAATTAGCAGTACCCGACATGATTTTCTGGATCACCTGGTCCACATTTTGGTCGATATCGCGAGAACGCCTTCACATATACATCTAAGGGCCACTCGCTTTTAAAACCCTCATTAATACCTTTAATTTGATATCCATATCGTACAAACACATTCTAGAGTCACCCCTGGCCCACCCTAATGACGATATGTCGAAAAGGCGTCCACCTATAGACCTAATGCCCACTCCCTCTTAAAATGATCAGTAACACCTTTCGTTTGATACCCATATCGTACAAACATTCTAGAGTCACCCCTGGCCCACCCTAATGGCGATATCTCGAAAAGGCGTCCACCTATAGACCTAATGTCCACTCCCTCTTAAAATGCTCAGTAACACCTTTCGTTTGATACCCATATCGTACAAACATTCTAGAGTCACCCCTGGCCCACCCTAATGGCGATATCTCGAAAAGGCGTCCACCTATAGACCTAATGCCCACTCCCTCTTAAAATGCTCAGTAACACCTTTCGTTTGATACCCATATCGTACAAACATTCTATAGTCACCCCTGATCGACCCTAATGGCGATATCTCGAAAAGGCGTCCACCTATAGACCTAATGCCCACTCCCTCTTAAAATGCTCAGTAACACCTTTCGTTTGATACCCATATCGTACAAACATTCTAGAGTCACCCTTGGTCCACCTTTATGGCGATATCTCGAAAAGGCGTCCACCTATAGAACTAAGGATTACTCCCTTTTAAAATACTCATTACCACCTTTCATTTGATACCCATATCGACAAACACATTCTAGAGTCACCCTGGCCCACCCTAATGGCGATATCTCGAAAAGGCGTCCACCTATAGACCTAATGCCCACTACCTCTTAAAATGCTCAGTAACACCTTTCGTTTGATACCCATATCGTACAAACATTCTGGAGTCACCCTTGGTCCACCTTTATGGCGATATCTCGAAAAGGCGTCCACCTATATAACTAAGGATTACTCTCTTTTAAAATACTCATTACCACCTTTCATTTGATACCCATATCATACAAACACATTCGAGAGTCACCCCTGGCCCACCCTAATGGCGACGTTTCGAAAAGGCGTCCACCTATAGACCTAATGCCCACTCCCTCTTAAAATGCTCAGTAACACCTTACGTTTGATACCCATATCGTACAAACATTCTAGAGTCACCCCTGGCCCACCCTAATGGCGATATCTCGAAAAGGCGTCCACCTATAGACCTAATGCCCACTCCCTCTTAAAATGCTCAGTAACACCTTTCGTTTCATACCCATATCGTACAAACACATTCTAGAGTCACCCCTGGCCCACCCTAATGACGATATCTCGAAAAGGCGTCCACCTATAGACCCCATGCCCACTCCCTCTTAAAATGCTCAGTAACACCTTTCGTTTGATACCCATATCGTACAAACATTCTAGAGTCACCCCTGGCCCACCCTAATGGCGATATCTCAAAAAGGCGTCCACCTATAGACCTAATGCCCACTCCCTCTTAAAATGCTCAGTAACACCTTTCATTTGATTCCCATATCGTACAAACACATTCTAGAGACACTCCTGGTCCACCTTTATGGCGATATCTCGAAACGGCGTCCACCTATGGAACTAAGGATCACTCCTTTTCAAAATACTCATTAACAGCTTTCATTTGATACCCATATCGTACAAGCATATTCTAGAGTCACTCCTGGTCCACCTTTATAGCGATTTCTCGAAAAGGCGTTCACCTATAGAACTAAAGCCCATTCCCTTTTAAAATACTCATTACCACCTTTCATTTGATACCCATATCGTACAAACACATTCTAGAGTCACCCCCTGGTCCACCTTAATAGCGATATCTCGAAAAGGCGTCCACCGATAGACCTAAGGCCCACTCCCTCTTAAAATGCTCAGTAACACCTTTCATTTAATACCCATATCGTACAAACAAATTCTAGAGTCAGCCCTGGTCCACCTTTATGGCGATATCCCTAAATGGCGTCCAACCATAGAACTATGGCCTACTCTCTCTTAAAATACTCTTTAATACCTTCCATTTGATACACATGTCATACAACCACATTCCAAGGTTACCCTAGGTTCATTTTCCTACATGGTGATTTTCCTTATTTTGTCTCCATAGCTCTCAACTGAGTATGTAATGTTCGGTTACACCCGAACTTAGCCTTCCTTACTTGTTTAGAACTGAAATTGATCAACAGAACATTTTCTACAAGGGTCTGAAAAGTTACAATGATCTGCCTATGGATATAAAAAGTTGCAACCAAATAACAGTATTTAAAACAAAATTATATGAATATTGTAAAACATTAGCTATAAGATAAAAAACTGTAATATTTTCAAATTTACGAATTAGGCTTCTGGCCGTAATAAATAAATAATCTAATCTAATATACAAATGCATATAAATATGTAAAAAATGGTAATTTTGATTTTGAGAATTTGTTCATTTTAGTATGGGGGCCCGGGTTTTTGTTTGCCCTCGGGCCCGGATTTTCTCTCGGCGGCCCTGGTAGGATGGTAATGGTAGATTTGCTTTTACAGAATCCGTGTTAGGAATCTGCAATCAACGGAGAAATGGAAAATGTTAGCTGATTGGTAACAATGGCTACGTTTTTGTGAAGCGGAATGAGAAAAAATTCCTTCCAAGCAGCAGGAAAAACAACATGTTGAAGGGACATGTCGAATAAATAAGTTAGGGGCTGATAAATGTGTTCAGCGCATTTAAAAAAAAAAAACATGACGGAATTAGGTCAGGACTGTATTTGTAAGATTCCTTCAAAGACGATAAATATTTAAAAACCTCCTCTGGAGATATTGCTGGAATATTTATTGCGTTAAGTGAGTTAAATTGAAACGGGTATTCATTAGACAAAGAAATTAATTCAGCGGAATAGATAGAAATGAAAAATGAAAAATTGTGCAAAGAAGTTAGCAATATCTTGAACGTCGCTATCAAATATACATCTTCCTTAGAACCAGGTACTTTTTCGGCACCGGGTACTCTTGCGATGGAAAAAATTTTTCAGAATGGGGTAGTTTTTTTTGGTATTTGTTACTTTGGCTAAACTGGTACATGGGTTAAACCGGGTACTTTTTTCAACCGGATACTTTTTGGTTCCGGCACTTTTGTTAAACCGAGTACTTTTTAAGAGCCGGGTAGGTACTTTTGCTAAACAGGAACTTTTGTTAAGCCGGGTACTTTCTTCAAGGCACGTACTTTTGTTGAACAGGGTACTTTTTTAGAAGCGGGTACTTTTGTTAAACCTGATACTTTTTTCAAACCAGGTACTATTTCAGAACCTGGTAGTTTTTAGAACCGGGTACTTTTGCTAATGCTTTTTATTTTTGTTAAACCGGTTACATTTTAGTACCGGGTGCTTTTCATAAACCGGGTACTTTCAGATCCGTGTATTTTGCTAAACCGGGCACCTTTGTTTAACCGTTAATTATTCGGTACTTAGCACTGTTTTCGAACCGTATACTTTTCCATAACCAGGTACTTTTGCTTAACCTTGTAACACGTTTTTTTTTATATTAACACTAAGGGGTATTACCATCTCTAAGCCGATGCTAATCAGTGACTGTACGCAAATCAATAATTCAAACATTATGTCTACACATATGTACGTACACGCAGCGGAGAAGAGATGTACAAACACATGCAGATATCTTATCTGAGATGCTCCCAAAAGTATGCAATTGTAATTGTGGAAGTGTCGCTCACAAACACACGCGCATATGAAGCTATACACGTGCATCTGTTATAATTATATGGCAGTAACTAAGTAAATTCTGGAAGCGCCTAGAAGATGCAACGACGACATCACAGAGTATAAAAGCAGCAACGGTAGAGGCGCAAGAATCAGTCTTGAATTAAGTACGCTATCTGTCGGGCAATAGTAGTGTTATTGTACTTTAATAATAAAGGCCATTTTGCATTATTGAAAAGTGGAGTTATTTATTCAACAGTTTAGTGATTCGAACTTAGCAGAAGGTTGTAAATAAGAGGATTAGCAGTAAATTCGTTACAATTGGTGTCAGAAGAGGAATTGTTGAATAAATTCCAGAGGACAACAAGGACATGGCAAAGTTCAGTGAATTGAAGATCCAGCAACTGAAGAAGGAGTTGGAGAGCCGTTAATTAAGTCTTCCATTGTGTCGTGTGAATAAATATAAATAAGGAAACGTTTTTACTTCAAGTTCTCAGAAATTTGTACGAAAATAACTTAAAAATTTATGTTACAGCTATAAAAAACAAATGTTTTTTTTTTTTTTTGTAATCATTAGGCCCATTGTCTTGTCAGAGAACATATACTCAATGAGAAGGCGTTTTATGGCGGCCACCAAACTCATGGTGAAAGATTTCTCAGAATTCGAAGGACTTATTGAGAACTCTCTTATTTTTCAACTAAATTTTCCCTGTGTTTCTGCATGTTCTGTTAGCAAAAGTTGGTTAATTTCAAAGCAAATTCTTTGCAAAAATTCAAACAATTTATGATTTCAGATGATTATTGTATATTAATAATAATAAAAATTTTAATGAAATTAAAAATTTAAGTTTTGCATTCAGAGACTCAAAAACTCATGGTTTTTAGATTTTTTTTTATCATAGTCATTTATGGTTAACTGCCCTGTGATAATCCGCGAAACTTAGTTTTCTAAATTGGAAGAAAAACACGGTCTTGTGTGTTGACTGGTGTCAAACCAAATGATTGCTTTATTAAAGAAGCTTTCTTAGTATTTATACAAAACTGTTCTAATTAGTTCTTTTGAGCTACATACATTACATATTTACATTAATACATACTAAGTGTGGGAACTGCAGCCTAAACACAAATCGAAAAATTGCTGGGAACTGCAACCTACGAAAAAACGGAATAGGTTATGGGAAATGCATTTAAGCATAAACAAATCGTGGAAATATATTGTGTGCAAGCAAAGGTTTGTGGTGAGCATTTAGTCGGCTTTAAATGAAATATAATAAGCTTCAAGTTACGAGACAGTAGAAGGTCGTAGGACGAGTCGGAATATCTGTATGTACAAATAAATGAATATGTATGCAAGAGTCAATGAATCTCAGGCCATACCAAAATGAGCCAAAATATGTTTGCGCAAATGAATGAATGCATGCTACACCATCCGCCTTTGAAAGAATAGTCATACATAATTTGTGCACCAATTATGCATGGCTATTCAAGTGACACAATTAACTTTTGAATCCGCATATGCTTACGTTGTTATTTTGTTTATTCATTTGGCGCGTGCCAGTATTTTGTAACTTGATTTCAAAGAAGTTTTTTTATTTGTTGAAGTACTCTTTATGTTCTTTTTGATTTTTTTTTTTTTTTTTTTTTTGTGTACACATGTTGTGAGTAATTAATGGAAATTATGAGTAGAGTGGAATGTTTTATTTATTCAAGTGTGTGCTATTGCAATTTGGTTATCTTTTTAAATTATTTTGTTTATTAAAATTTAAAGTATTTTAAGCCTATTTTTATGAATTATTATTTTCTTATTTTCGTTTATATTTTGTACTTTATAGGGAAATAAAGTGTATTTATTTTTACTATCTATATTTTCTACTCTATAGGGAATTAAAGTAAAATTATTTTTCCTATCAATGTTTTCTACTCCATAGGGCCCTATATATCTACTATCTAACTTAACTAGGTATAAAGGATCCTATTGTCTAAAATTATGACCTCTCTAAAAGGCGAGGTCTTCCTAGACGAAACAAGTCAAACTAATATTTATATTTATCTCTTTAATGTAATATTTCTAACAACCAATAAAGATAAATGATTTGGATTTCCTTACTTTTAACTATTTATATTGAACGAAGCTTTTTCTTTGTTATGTCATTTTTGGTTCTATTAAACTTAGAACATATAAAATAAGGCGATAGTTACAGTCATCCACGGGTAGAAATTGATACTGTTCTAAAAAATGAGGTTTTCTTACAAAAAAAAATGTATTAAGAGATTGGGTAGCTACAGTTGTTGCAAGAGCAAGGTAATTGTATAGTAAAAGTAGTTAAACCAATGGGTAAAAAAGGTACAGCGGATGCAAAAACTTTTATCTTATCTTTTCTTATAGCTTTTTTCATATTTTCCAGCAATATTTTTATCTGATCTTGTGTATCATGCGATTTCTGGGTGGCCAAATAGAATCGTCATGATACTTATGAGGACATACTTTAATTTTACCGGGATTTGTCACATTCATAACCTCCAGGGTTAATGCAGTTATTATATCTTTTAGAACTTGGGTACCTATTTCTTAAATTTGCCTACTGCAGTATAATTATTTTTAAACAATTTGTCCCCTAAGGACAACTGTATCTTTACAAGTCGTAAATTGTCGGCATTTGTACAGCCTGATAGGGAATTGTCCTAAGTCAATCTTATCCTAACAATTAGGTTGCTTATATCTTTTATGCTACCATTTTTCTATCCTTTGGGGAATTGAAAACGAGCGCGACATGTCTTGCATATTTAGTTAGCGCTTTATTCATATTATATATATATTATTTGTGACTTTTTATTGTCTTCATTCTGGTTGGTAATATTGTTATTGGCTGGTTTTCTGTTCTTTTAGAATTTTGCATACTTCCACCAGCACAAGATTTTTAATCAAACATTATTTATGTAAAATTATTGTTTTATCAGGGCTGTGGTATAAATGTTCTACCTTGACAGCCTTCGTAGTTGTTATTTCGATAACTTCCATGGAAACTACTGTGGTATCTAATGTGAATTTTGCTATTGCTTCCTGACTTTCTTTGATTTGTTCAAAGGTATCGGGAGCATTCAAAGAAATAGTGCAAATTCTTGATTTGCCATTGAACTTAGTCAGCGCTGCTGAAGCTGTCCCAATAAATTCTATTGTTGATTGAGGCATTTTGAGGGTTACTGTGTAAAGGTTTATTTTCAAATGTTTACTGCTCTTCCTCAGAATCAGATTGGGTTTTAAATAATAGGGTACTAAAATGGATATTTGTATCTTGTTGAATTGAAAAATTTTTAAATACAGTCTTGAATGTTTTTTAGCTGTCTATACTTATGCTTCATGTAGTTTTTGCGCATCACAGCTACTGTAATGATCAATAGCATGAATGCGCAAATCAGAACTGCCAACCAAACATCTGGAATGTTTGGAATATTTTTCGCATCTACCTCAACTGGTGGCCCGTATTTGACTATTCTATTCTCTGATGTTTCAGTGTTCTCTTTTCCTATCTCATATCCGGCTATTGCTTTCCTTTAGTAACATTTCTTTGTTTTTATTCCATGTTCTATTGTTGAATCTAAGCATTCCATTTTACTTGAAAAAAGATTTGTTAATTTATTTTTTCTTTATTTAATTAACATTATAAAAATTATTATTTAAACAAATTTATTTCTAAAATTTTTAGTTTTAGCAAAATTTTTGTTTTACGTTAATATTTAAATATAATTTATGTTTTTTCTTACTCAATTTACAAAATGTTTAAAGATTAATTTCTATGCGATTTTCAACGATGGCGTTAAACTCCTTTCTTATTAAATTTTTTCATACCAAGGGTTTTTTCTATTCTTTTCATTATTATACCCTCTTTTTTTCTGTTATTTATAATTTTTCAAAAGAAAAAAATTTTTTAATTTATCCTAAACATTTTATGTTCAAATTTTAATGGTAATAATAAAAAAATTGTCCTGAGCGGGGAAAAAAATGTTATCCTAAGCTACTGGTTGAGTAACCGTGAGGTTGCCAAATTGTTGCAGATTATATTTACTAACTTAATTACATAGGCCGACAAGAAATTTGACCATAAACCAGATCATACTTTTCTAAAGGTTTTCGATGCGCTGAATTCAAATCTGGACGCAGAATTGCTCTATCACGTCAGGATTTTGTGTGCAAAAAACACCGTTTTTGCCTATTTTTGAGGTTATATATAAACGACAGATTTTTTTTTTTTTGTAAAGCACACATAGCACCTTAAAGAAGAAGTCTTTCTCTTACGAATGGCGTTGAGTTTGCTCAAATATCTTTTTTTTCGCTAAGATAGAGCAATTTAAAGTTTATAAATTTTCTAATTTTCCTATAGCTGAAAAACCACTGAACTAACGTAGGTATGATGCAGTAGAACACATACCTCTTACGATAAGTCTTACGATAATTGCTCCATTTTAGCGAAAAAAAGATATTATAGCGAACTCAACGCCATTCGTAAGAGAAAGACTTCTTCTTTAAGGTGCTATGTGTGCTTTACAAAAAAAAAAAAAATCTTTCGTTTATATATAACCTCAAAAATAGGCAAAAACGGTGTTTTTTGCACACAAAATCCTGACGTGATAGAGCAATTCTGCGTCCAGATTTGAATCCAGCGCATCGAAAACCTTTAGGAAAGTATGGTCTGGTTTATGGTAAAAAAATCGGTCTCATTTTGTCGGCCTGTGTTATTAATTAAATTGCTGCCAATCATGTCCTTGGATGGCTTTTAGTGGTATTTTTGTTGCTGCCAGTCAAGATTTATTCCACTTCGCTTATGCTTGCTGCCAGTCAATCGTTATGGGCCCAAACTTCTTGTATTCGTTTCGCCAATTGTAGCATGTGGACTAAGTGTGCTTTCAGAATAGTTGGTGAAAATAATACGTTCATTGGGTTATGATAAAATATTTGTTAATGTTATAATGAGCTAGTTGTAGATTGCTCCGTCGGATTTCTTCTAGCGTTAAAAACTGCGTAAGATGTCTTCACTTGCCGATGTGTAGTAGTACGTCCAAGCCTGTACCTTGCAAACATTCATCAGTTTGACTCGATTTAGTTTTATTATCACCAAGGAGATTTGTAAGCCTCTTTGAATTTGGCCAATTGATTTGTTAGTAATCCTGCTTAGTATTTTTCAACAGTCTGCTAATTTTAAAGTGCAGCAGTCTGCTTTATTATGTCACTGGCAGGATCTAAGCAGTCTGCTAATTTGAATTGCAGCAGTCTGGCAGGACCGCCATATCCACTGAGACCAGGTTGGAAGCCAAGTCGATCCAGCTTGTGGATAAGCAAGGAGTGGGAAACTTTATCAAATGCTTTACTGAAATCAGTGTAAATAACATCGGTGTGAGGATTTTTGTCTAAATCCATTAGAATAATGAGTTGTGAATTCAAGTAGGTTGGTAATGGTAGATTTGCCTTTACAGAATCCGTGTTGCGGTTCTGCAATCAAAGTAGAAATGGAAAATGTTAGCTGATTGGTAACGATAGCTTCAAACAACTTTGGGATGGCCGACAACTTTGCTATTCCTCGATAATTTTCTACACACGACCTACTACAAATTTTGTGAAGGGGTATAAGAAAATATTTCTTCCAAGCAGAAGGAAAAACTCCACATTTAGGGACAGATTGAATAAATCAGTTAGAGGCTGATTAATGTGTTCAGCGCATTTTTTAAGAAAACAAGTGGGAATTAAATCAGGACCGTACTTGTAAGATTCTTTCAAAGACGTTAAATATGAAAAAATATTGCTGGAATATTAATTGTGTTAATTGAGTTAAGTTGAAATGGATATTCATTTGAAAAAGAGTTAAATTCAGCGGAATAGTTGGACTTGAAAAATTGTGCAAAGAAGTTAGCAATATCTTTATCGTCGCTAGACAAATCATCCGGGTATTTTAAAGCAGAGGGAACCCCTTTAACCCTACGTTTAGAGTTCACGAAATCATAGAAGGCCTTCGGATTGCAAGTTATTTTCCTGTCATCTTGCAGATGTACGTATTATAGCACTTTTTGTTTAATTCAAAATATATATGACGCAAAATAGAGTACTGCAAGTAATCGGAGTGAGAGCCCCCAATCTTTTGAATAATTTGAAGAAGCGCGATTTTCCGTTTTTTAAAGACCTCAGCTCTTTAGTGAACCATATTTGGACTAGTTCGGTAGTCACACGTTTTCGCTTGGGTACGTGTTTTTCCAAAATACCGTAAATGGTGGTATAAAAGTTAGAAACATTTTTGTTAATATCTACACCGCCGCACAGTGGTCTGGATTTGGCTTTCAGTGGACTTAGGGAAATAAAAAAATATTAGTTAATAACACAAAAACTTTGATGGGGATCGATTTTAAGTCTCATTACATGACGTTTTTATATATGAGTATTTTTTCATAAAGTCTTAAACAAAAAAGTTATAGCAAATAAAAAAATTTTATGTATGGGAAAAATCACATTTTTACCGTTAACTCATTTTCCTCACATTTCCTCAAAACTTGATTTATTTATTTATATAGTTAGAGTTATATACTATGCAATGTACTCGGTTTCATGGTTCGAAAAGGTTCGCGTTGTTTTTTATTTTGGTATTACGAATCACTTTTTAATTTTGGGTAAAATTTAAAAACAAAAACTTTTTTTTTTTTTGTTTTTTTTTTTTTTAATAGTATTGCGAATCACTTTTTAATTCTGAGTAATATTTAAAAACAAAAATATTTGATAATTCATATTATACATTTAACTTTTTAATATTGAATTTACATTTAACAATCCAAAAAACATTTAACAAATCAAAAATTTAGCTATTCCAGCTTGTTCGTAAATTTTTTTTGTTTATATGATGCTTACTATTCCAGCTTGTTCGTTAGTACCAAAAGAGTAATTAAAAGCAAAAATTATTCGATCGGTCAATAGTCCATGAAATCTCCAAATATACATATAGGTATATGACCAAAAAAAAAAAAAACAATTTATTATTTTACGTAAATGTTGCGTTTCATATTAGCATGTATATTCGTACCCAATTAAAACTGAGAAACTAAAATATTTAGTTTTCTGTATCATAGCCGAAGTTTTGCGGTAGGAGTAGTAGAGATTTCACTTCTTCGGATATTTCCTCATGCTTACTAGGTAATTTCGATCTCCTCGATGAAATAAAAGGGGTCAGAAGAATCTAACAAATTATTTAAAATGTCCTCATTTGTGGCTTTGCGGCAAATTTTTCTTGCATGATCTCGACGATATGCTCTAAAATCTTTATTTCTGGAATTCAATAGGAATGGAACCAAAATATTGAAGCTCCGAATACTAAAATTGTATGCACACTAGAAGGCATGTAATACCATTCATATAGTTCGACGTAAACTCGAATGGTTTCTCTGGCGTACATGTTGAACTTTTGTACATCTATTGGACACCCACATGAAAGTGTCCCTAATATTGTAGAGACTCTTTGAATGAGATTTTCACTAACACCAGTTATAGAGGCGGTAGTTTTAATGTCAGCGAAAAATCGTCTAGCGGTATTTCCATCATTCGTTGTACCGTGTCCTTGCTTTAACTCGCGTATCAATAAACCAGTCTGATTTTTGAAAGAATTCTGAACTGCTCTCCGCTTTTCTTCCAATTTAGATTTATTATCTCCTTTCGATATCCACGATTTAAATTCTAATCGGTAAGATATATGAAGAATACACTCCATAAACCGAATTCTCGCTTGCAGAGTTGACATCCCATATTTGTAAATGTCAGTATCAACGTCTATGTTAAAAATTAAAGTGAGGTCATTCTTCTCTTTTGGGGTAGCCCTACATATGTCACAACGTTGAGTGGATGTATCACTCAAAATTGATGAAGCTTTTCCATCAATCATGGTTAGTACTAATGAGTGACTCACTTTACTTTTATGCATTTTGTTTCCGTTAAATTGTCGATTTCGAATTGAATCGCACTCATTTCTTGAGTGATAGTATATTTGTTTTCTTGCACAAATTTGAAAAAAATGGGATGACATAAATATGTCGAATTCGGAAATTTATTTTCCCAAACAACCTTCTCCTCAGAAGCTAATTTAATTGGTACCAAACTTCCCATTAATATGCAAGAATCGTTTTCAATGTCATCACAAGTGCTAATTTTTTGCATGCAATTGGCCTGACTGGAAGCACCATCAAAGCCCCATTTACTTGTTAATGTTAAATTTTGGTATACATTACTCTCCAACTTTATCGTTTTCAATAGCCTTATTACTGTTAGATCCAAAAGTGACTGCAACCGAACTTCAGCACCACCATCTGTTAATGTTATATCGTTTTTAGGCACAACATTCCTGCTTTTCTCCTTGGATTTTATAATATGAAGGAAGTATGTCCTCAGCCTTTTCATGCATATGTTTTCATAAAATTTTGTATTGCCATTTAGACAACTTCAGTGATAAAGCTAAGCCCAAAGCTTCATCCTATGAAAATGAGACTTGTTTTTTGTTTTGGAAAAGTAAATTTTTTACTTTATCTACATCTTAAGTATTCAGTTATTTCTAAGATACTCTTATTTCCTGATGCTTGTAACTGCGAAGCATTTGCATATGATATTTCATCATTTGAATAACTATTGGAGAGCACCTCAATGCGTCTCTTCTTTTGTTTGTTACCTAATTCTTTGAAAGGTTTTCGAGGAGCTATATTGGTGGAGGTTCCTATAGATTTTTTGTAGTCAAAAGCTTAGTAGATGTGCTGGGTAAACTGGATTCATCGGTAGCTTTGTTTATATAATCTGCCCAAGCGACTTACTTCTGTAACCATTAACTGTTTGTATCTTTAAACACTTGATCTTTGGATCCTGATTTTTTCCACCTTCTATGCACATTGAAGCAGTAATTTGAGCGAAAGGCTTTTAAACCGTTCAAATTTTTACCATTAAGATGTATCAAAATTTTGGATTTAATAAAATTGTATAAAAATATATAGTCTTTAATATTGCCACATTCTTTCAATTTTTCAAATAAATCAGAATTTGTCACTAAATCAAAATCCATTTCGAAAACAGCGAGTCGTAGATAGTAAGTTAAGAAGGTAGCTAATGACTAATGATTGATTTGATTCTCTGAATTTGAACAACAATCTATTACTTGATATGTTAAAAATATCGTTTATATAATAAATATATGTCGCAGGATTAGGATCCTTTATTGAAATTTAAGTTAGTTTGACGCGCACTGCTTACTTTTGCTTCCATTTCCAAAAACTTAATGCCCAAAAACTTCAATAATTTTCTCCACTTTTGTTTCATGGCCTACTATCAACTCTTTGTAACCTTTTTTATAGCAAGTAAATCTAAGCGTCACTTTGATTCCATTGCCAACTATTAACTCTGTATAACCTCTAAGATTCGTCGAGTTTTCGCGAATTTTGCACACATTTTTAAAATAAAATAGAAAGCTTCTGGGTTAGAACTTGAAACATATTTGTATTGAGAAATAAGAAAAATTATTTTAGTGAAGCCAAAATTGCTGTAAATTGGAAAAAATACCTAGATGTACACATATGCTCGTTAGGGTATGTCGATATGAAACCCGGTTACTAAAAGTGTCATAAATTTTTTAAATTAGGTTTTACGAAAAAATGTTATAACAATAAATTACATTTAAAGTCCTAAGTCCCAACTTTTCAATTTCGGTCCGCTGTGCGCCGTAGGTGCACACTATTTCAGTGCTCTCAGCTGTTTATATGTATATATTCAATATATAGATATATGATATATTCAATATATATGTAGATATATAATATATGTATAAATATATATTAGAGATATATATTATAATTTGCATGCTATTTTATACATATAATTTATATACAGAAAATATTTACCAAAGAAAAAACCTTTAACAAAAATGCTAACAAAACAAGTAAGGAATGCTAAGTTCGGGTGTAACCGAACATTACATACTCAGCTGAGCGCTTTGGAGACAAAATAAGGGAAAATCGCCATGTAGGAAAATGAACATAGGGCAACCCTGGAATGTGTTTGTACGATATGGGTATCAAATTAAAGGTATTAATGAGGGGTTTAAAAGGGAGTGGCAGTGGGAGGTGTATATGTGATCGCGTTTTCGAGATATCGACCAAAATGTGGAAGAGGGTGACCCATAACATCATCTGTCGGGTACCGCTAATATATTTATATACATATGTAATACGACGAATAGTATTCTTGCCATGATTCCAATGGCTTTTGATTTCGCCCTTCAGAACTTTTTCATTTTCTTCTACTTAATATGGTATGTGTCACACCCATTTTACAAAGTTATGTTTTGCGTCAAAAAACCAATCCAATCACAATGTTTCATCCCTTTCTTCGTATTTGGTATAGAATTATGGCATTTTTTAATTCTTCGAAATTTTCGATATCGAAAAGTGGGCGCCCATTTTTAATACCAAGATAAAGTGAGTTCAGATAAGTACGTGAACTAAGTTTAGTAAAGATATATCGATTTTTGCTGAAGTTATCGTGTTAACGGCCGAGCGGAAGGACGGACGGTCGACTGTGTATAAAAACTGGGCGTGGTTTCAACCAATTTCGCCCATTTTCACAGAAAACAGTTATGGTCATAGAATCTATGAAATGAAAAATGAAAAAGGGCGGAGTTACGCCCATTTTGAAATTTGCTTTTATTTTTGTATTTTGTTGCAACATATCACTACTTGAGTTCAATCTTGACATAATTTACTTATATACTGTAAGGATGTTCAATTTTTTGTTAAAATTTGACTAAACAATTTTTTTTTTAAAAGTGTTCGTCATCCGATATCTTGAAAAACAAACGGATTTCCGTTATGCGAACAAAATTAATATACTCTGTGAGCTCTGTTCAGCTGAGTATAAATATACTACGTAATTATATCAACCGAAGTGCTAATTTTGATTAGTATTCAAGTACCTACATATGTACATACAAATATGCGTATGTAAATTGTAAGTAACCGTTTTCATTATCCTATTTGAACAACATTTTTTACACATCATCCTCTTGTAGCTACGCACAGATGTTGTACCCAAAACTGCAGAGAATTTTCGTGCTCTATCTACCGGTGAAAAGGGTTTCGGCTATAAAGGTTCAAGCTTTCATCGCGTTATACCCAATTTTATGTGTCAAGGCGGTGATTTTACACATCATAATGGAACGGGTGGCAAATCAATATTTGGCAATAAATTTGATGATGAAAATTTCACATTAAAACATACCGGACCCGGTATTCTATCGATGGCCAATGCGGGTCCAAATACGAATGGATCACAATTTTTTGTATGCACTGTAAAAACTACTTGGTTGGATAATCGCCATGTGGTATTTGGACAGGTAGTCGAGGGAATGGATGTTGTTAAGCATATTGAGGCACTTGGTAGTCAATCGGGTAAAACAGCAAAGAAAATTGTTATCGAAGATTCTGGACAACTGGAATGATATATTTTTGTAATTTCGATTTATGTTAAAAAAAAAAAAATTGATTATACATATTAGATATAGTATACATACCTGCGAGTAAAAAAATAGCAAAAATTATTCGCAAATTTTATAAGTTATCCATTTTCGTTAATTTAAAGGAAAGCTTTAAATGAATGTATGCGAAAAAACCGATGAAATCTGCAAATCATTTTTATCGATTTTTACACCCAAGTGTATGGGCCTAAATTAAAAAAAAAACTGATTCCAGATTTTATTTTTTCTATTAAAAGTTTCAAATTCGGCAACTGCAGTTATTGCGAGGATAAAAAGATTTTGCATATGTGACCTGGTCTATGAAAAGGTGGCTTATGACTCAAAAAAAAACAGCTGTTAACAGCTGTTTCTCGCAATTTCTTTTTTGAGTCATAAGCCACCTTTTCATAGACCGGGTCACATTTGTTAAGCATCAACACATTTCTTGTTCGGGGCATAGCTCGAGCTGTACCGTAATCTAGAAATAATAAATACATTGCTAAACTTAAATGCAAAACAAGATTACTATCCATGGCGATTTAATATTGATAAATATATTAACAATTAATAATGTAGAGATCAAAAAAGTAAAGAGACTAAAAATCTTAGGTATCACATTCTCGCATAATTACCGTTGGATAAGTCACTTTACTAATTTAAAAAGTATTAGCTGACAGAATAAACATTATTACGTACCTTGCTGGTAAAAAATGTCATGTACACATTAATGCTCTTATATACTTAACAAAAACGTTAGTGCTAAGCAAAATCGACTACGGGCTCTTCCTATTTTGGAACTCTCCTAAATCAGCCATCAATATTAAAAGCCAGCATACACTAAGCAGTACGAGCAAGCGTCTACGCATTTCGACAACTCCCATAAAAAACATCTTAGCTGAATCCGGCTTACCAACTTTCGAAGAAGGAATATACCAAGTCCATGCAAGACTCGTACCCAAACTCCTCATTCCAACCAACTCGATTGTCGATTGTGACATAAAAAATATTTACTGCGGGAAAGGACATCAAAGATTTCCTTTACCATGCATCATATACTTGAAATCGCCATAAATCTGGAGTTACCAAACCCAGTGGACAACTATCAAGCTCAAAACCCAACATGGCAAATCAAAAAAACATCTTGTGACCTTTCTCTATCTAAATTTAAAAGAAGTTGTACGACACCAGAAGTTTTCTACACTATCTGCCAAGAACGTAAAGAATACTACGAAGCACAAAACTGGACCTTGTGGTTCACAGACGGTTCAAAATTAGACCAACTACGGGCGAGTTTCGCAGTAGTAGACACAAATGGTGACCCCCTTAGGGTGCAAACCTTACTGGACTGCACGTCTGTTTTCACTGCAGAAGCAATCGCAATCAGCTGCGCAATATCTATGGCATTAGAAAACAACTATAAAACCCTTATATGCACCGACAGCAAGTCTTCCTTACAAGCTGTTTAAAATCCACTATCAGACTACGACGATAAGCAGAATTAGAGATGCACTCATCGACGAAGAGGCAACAATACGTCTACTTTGGATACCAGGCCACATCAATATACATGGAAAAGAAATGGCAGACAGAGCAGCAAAACTAGGTTCAAAAGCCTCAGTAACAAAAAACGACACATGCGAAAGAAAAGACATGCGAACCACAATTAAACGACACCTAAACGCCAAAATGAAACGAGAATGGCAAGACTACCCGCACCATCATTACACTGCCATAAACAGAGAATTTACAACTCCAAAATACCCGACCGTCATTTCGAAGTCGCGCATAACACTTTTTTCACGCCAACGCCTTGGCCATACTGTGGACACCCATGCACATTTCCTTACCGCTGAACCAGCGCCAGTCCATGTCATTAAAACATATTCATAGACTGCCCTGATTTAATAGATGTCAGAAATCAATACCTCAGAAAAAACTGGACTGAACTATGAAATCCAACCATTGAGAATATTACCTCTATCTATCCTGAAAGGGTTGCGCTACACAACCCCTTTAATCTGGTATTTTAGTCGCCTCTTACGACAGGCATACCTACCGCGGGCATATTCTGACCCCCTAACCCGCTGGGGGATATAAGAATATAGTTCACACACTTACATCAAATAGTTGCGCAGCAATTCTTCACTTATGTTTTGGGCTTCAATAGGTATGCAGATATAAACATTTGTTTATCACATCATGATACAAATTTATTTATTTATATCCCGAAGAATGTGAGATTTAAATGGTGGTGTGTGAGATGATAGTAAACGTGTATGTGTGAAGCGTGTATGTACATTAGACTGGGTCGAAAAAAAAAGTTGCTAATGTCCGCCCCTAAATTTAAAGATTATGTTGAGAGGGTTTCGGAAAAATTTTTTTTAATTTTTTTGATCCTTCGAAATACAGCCGAAAAGGTTTTTCCGTTGTAACTTGGTTATTTGAAGTCCGATTTTTAAAATTGATATGTAGTTTTTTTGGCCTTGTGAAGCTTCACATTTCCGTTTAATGTCCTTTTAAGCTATGTAGTCGTTTTCACATGATTAGGTCAGCTAACAAAGTTGTACCCCCCCTAAAGTATTCTTTTTTCCTTACCAAACGAAAGTACTTAAAAATTCAAGAAAATTTTGCTTTGAAACCATATTACTAAAATAATAAACAAAGAAGTTATGGCACTTTCAATATTTATTGCAACTGTTATTTTACCTGATTCTTATTATACTTAGACCTTAAACTCATGATCATGAGTTTCAGGTCTAAGTATAATAAGAATCAGGTAAAATAACAGTTGCAATAAATATTGAAAGTGCTATAACTTCTTTGTTTATTATTTTAGTAATATAGTTTCAAAGCAACATTTTCTTGAATTTTTTAAGCACTTCCGTTTGGTAAGGAAAAAAGGATACTTTAGGGGGTTACACCTTTGTTAGCTGACCTAATCATGTGAAAACGACTTCATAGCTTAAAAGGACAATAAACGGAAATGTGAAGCTTCTCAAGGCTAAAATAATGGGATATCAATTTTAAAAATCGGACGTCAAATAACCAAGTTACAACGGAAAAACCTCTTCGGCTGTATTTCGAAGGATCAAAAAAATAAAAAAAATTTTTTTTTTCAAAACCCTCTCAACATAATCTTTATATTTAGGGGCGGAAATTAGCAACTTATTTTTTTTGTATGGGGACAAACCCAGTCTAATGTACATGACTTAAATTTTTGAATGTTTTGTAATAAACTTTATAAGATGCGTGTGTTGTTGTTGGTGTTGTGTGATGGAAAAATAATGATCTTAATACTAGCAACCTACACGCTACGACAGGCATTGTATAAAAATCAAATTGTTTAATTTTTGTACATGTGTGTGTTTAAATGTACTACATATCGAACATATAAACTAACCCGTAAATAGCGTAAAATATTTGAACAAAAATATATGTACATACATAAAAAAAAATTAATTTTTATAAAATTATTAATGTGTTGTTGCAGCTACGTCCCGATGTTGTGCCCAAAACAGCTGAGAATTTCCGTGCCTTATGCACAGGCGAAAAAGGCTTCGGTTATAAAGGCTCCTGTTTCCATCGTGTCATTCCTAACTTCATGTGTCAAGGTGGTGATTTTACAAATCACAATGGCACTGGTGGTAAATCTATCTATGGCACTAAATTTGCTGATGAGAACTTCATCTTGAAACACACTGAACCCGGTATTTTGTCAATGGCTAACGCTGGACCCCACACCAACGGATCGCAATTTTTCATTTGTACTGTAAAGACAGCATGGTTGGACAATAAGCATGTGGTTTTCGGCAAGGTTGTCGAAGGCATGGATGTAGTTAAGGCTATTGAGGGTTTGGGCTCACAATCGGGCAAGACAAGCAAGAAGATTGTTGTTGCCGATTCTGGTGCGCTTTAAACAGCGTATATTATTATATACATACATACTTTAAAATACAAATAGTATATACTAAATAAATACAAAAAAGCTTAAAGTTTTTAGTAAAAGAAATAATTTTATAAACATTCGAACAGCATTGTCGCATTTAAATTTTTATATTCAGTATGTACTTCAAAGACTTTCTAGTAAAATATTTGAAGGCATGCATTCAATACAAAACATTTCACTAACAATGTTTTTTCTATTGTGAGCGAATAAAAATTCAATTTGGAACTCAATTAGAATAATCACAAAAATCTTGTTTTTATTATTTGCACTTTTTAACTTTATAAAAGCATTATTATATATTTGAATATGACGCCCAATGGGGACCCTATGTACGCGAAAAATGTGCACCTTTATATATGATGTCGAGAAAGCTGCTCAGTTTACAGACAGCTGATAAGCTCAAGTTTTTGCATTGCAAATGGTCGCCTTTTACCTATCTCTCTGCTATGTTGTTGCCCAAATTTAGGATCTCTATTATGCTAAACGGCTACGCCAAATTGCGCTCTGTTAGGATATGGCAATAACTCTCCCGAGTCAAAACGGCACTCTATTATTTCTGTAACCTGATGAGTCGTGGGTTGGGATGGGCAGAGCATCCTTGAGCTTGTCTTAAGAACATGAACTGACAAATAGTTTTGAAATAAATATTACTGATTTTGTGCTTGGCGTGGTGCCATTAAAAAACCAAATTATTACGGACTTTGTGCATGGCGTGGTACCATTTAAAAACCAAAAAATGAACATTGTTACGAGAAATACCGGAATTTAAATATTATTGAATAAGGGCGCTACTGTGAATAACGGAGGAACATTGTAATTTAAAAGCTGACGTGGTGCCATTTAAAACTCAAACTCGTTTTATATACATTTGGTTGGTTTATTAATTTTAAACCCCCAAATTGCTTCCAGTTACGAGAACGACTATTTAATTATAAGTTAAAAAGCGCGGTTAATAAAGATCAATATTTTATTAACTATTGTAACTGAAAAAATATGTTGATGATTTTTATTTCGCTATGGTATATGCGCGCACTTGTTCGCCAGTAAGTATTGCCAAAAGAATGGTGGAGAGAAAATGAATAACAACTACAGGTGTACAAAATAACATATGTAGGTAGGTAGGTTGAACTGGCCGGTCCATGAGGACCTCACATAGACTGATTGAGTCCGTAGTGTTACCAGAAGTTTGTTTTAACGACCAAACTGAAAAACCCTATCAAAAACCAGGACCTATGTTATAAAATAACTCCGTCCTCTTGGCAAATACTAGAAGCTTCCTAGGACTTAAGCCACTTGCTGCTTCTAGATCTGACAGCTGTATCACTCCTAATAGCTGGAGTCTTAGCCTGGCAAGTGCAGGGCACGAGCACAGAACGTGCTCGATCGTTTCCTCCTCCAACCCGCACTTCCTACACCTGCTATCATTGACCAAGCCTAATTTAAAGGCATGTGACGCCAGAAGGCAGTGTCCCGTCAGAATACCCGTCATGAGTCTACAGTCCTCTCTTTTTAATGATAGAAGCAACTGTGTTAGTCTAAGGTTGTAAGACCTACACATAATCTTCGACACTTTACAGCCCCGCGCTTGAACCCACGCCTTTTCTGCTTGGTCGATCATGTGTACCTCTCGCCTTCGCTTAATCTCGCCCAATCTAATTGGGACGTCTACGGAGCAAGCTTCAAGGGATGCGCCGTTTTTAGCTAATTCGTCCGCTTTTTCATTCCCATCTATTCCCATATGCCCTGGGACCCAATATAGATGTATGCTTCTCCCTGTCCCGATTCTCTCCAGGGACTGCTTACACTCTAACACGCATTCAGATGCTGTGGTATGCGAGATTATTGCCTTAATTGCTGCTTGACTGTCAATATAAAAGTTAACACGATTGCAGCTTAGGCTATTTTCTGCCAGGGTTTCTACTGCTTTGGCTACGGCTACTATTTCCGCTTGGAAAACGCTACAGTAATCCGGCCTGTAGGATCTGTTTATTTCCGGATCAGCACACTATACCGCAGACCCTACTCCTTCCAGTACTTTGGAACCATCTGTATACACATGTATCGCCCCGTCCGCCATTTGAGCACACTTGCGACACCGCCCACTCTATTGCGGCCTTAAGATCTCCCTCAAAGTGCAGGTAGGGAATCATGTAGTCTGTTCGTCTTGTGACTGAGGACGCTATACTACTATGGCCATATGGTCGGCGCTCAAGCTGCCCCGAAGCATCGAGCCTGGTTGCGGTCGTTAACGCTTTGTTCTTTGCTACCAGGTCTACAGGTGGAATGTGCAGAATGGCATACAGTGCAGCCGTCGGGGTTGTTTTCAGGGCTCCCGTAATGCAAAGCATCGATAGTCTGCATACCCCCTCTAATTTTTTAAGGTATGTTGTTTTTTGTGTGGCTTTCCACCAAACAGGAACTCCATAGTATAGAATAGGGCTTACAATCGCTGTAAAAACCCAATGAGAAGGAGAGGGCGATAGGCCCCACGTACACCCCAGCATTCTTTTACATGCATAGAGTGCCGTTGAGGCCTTCTTGACCCTCTCCTCCACGTTGAGCTTCCATGACAGCTTACTGTCTAGGATGATTCCTAGATATTTTGTGCAAGGTTTCTCCTGTAAGGTCACCGCTCCTAACTTAGGCCTGGTCCAATTTGGGACCTTGTACCTCTTTGTAAACAAGACCATATCCGTCTTCTCCGCATTCACTTTCAGCCCGACATTTGATGCCCAGGTATGAATATCCCGAAGCGCCCGATCCATCAAAGAACTAATCGTTGGAAGGCATTTTCCACTTATGACAATTGCAACGTCATCTGCGTAAGCCGTAAGTTTTACGGGTCCCTCATCGAATTGCCTGAGCAGTTGGTTGATGACCAGTGTCCACAGCAGAGGTGATAGCACCCCTCCCTGCGGCGTGCCCCTGTCCACTGATTTCGTGGCCTCGTACAATCCCCATTGTGATGTAATCTTTCTGCAATTTAACATGCAGCCGATCCATCTGATTAAGGCAGGATGTAATTTAATGTAATTAAGACCATCCATAATCGCCCATTTTGCAACATTATTGAAAGCCCCGGCAATGTCCAAGAAGACTCCTAGAGCATACTCCTTATATTCCAGGGATTTCTCTATGCTTATTACCACCCTATGCAATGCGGTGTCTACCGACTTGTCTTTGGTGTACGCATGCTGTGTTGTGGAGGGCAGCTTTTCATCCACGTTGGACTTTATGTACACATCTATCAGCCTCTCAAAGGTTTTGAGCAGAAATGATGTTAAGCTAATGGGTCTATAGTCTTTGGGATACACGTGACCGATCTTCCCCGCCTTTGGTAGAAAAGCTACACGAGCAGTTCTCCAAGAGTGCGGTACATGATTCAGTCTTATGCACCCATCGAATATTATTTTAAGCCATTCCACGACCGCCCTACTTGAGACTTGTAGCATGGCCGGGAATATACCATCTGGGCCCGGCGATTTAAACTTAGAAAACGTCTTCACTGCCCACTCGATCTTGGTATCGGTCACCAAGCCCGGCACCACTAGCTCCGTGATCGAAGTGTGAGTGATGTCTGCTGGTTCTTCTAAACCGTCTCCCGATGGGAAATGTATATCGAGAAGCACCTCAAGGGATTCCTCACTATCACGTGACCATTCCCCGTTCTCTTTCTTTATTAGTCCCTGTACTATGTTTCCCTTTGCTAGGATTTTTTCAACCGTGCTGTTTCACTGGAGCACTCTATGTCCGTACAGAAACTTTTCCATGAGTTTCTCTTCGCCCTGGTAATTTCACGCTTGTAGATCCCTGTACTCGTCCCGACACGCTTCGCTTTCCGCGGTCTTTGCGAGTTTAAACATTTCTTTTACCTGTCTTCTTAGAAGACTCAGCTCATTGCTCCACCATGGCGGCTTTGCTTTTCCTCTGAATCTTCTTAGAGGGCAAGCTTTGTTATACGCAGTCATAAGCGTCCTTGTTAGGAATTCATTCGACTCCTCCAGTTCCTCTACATTAGCAACCTCTTTGGGTTGTCCCAGTTTCGTTTCTACATGTTTCTCGAATTTAATCCAATTCGTTGCCCTAGGGTTTCTAAAGGTTCCTCCCTTCTCTACCCTCTTTAGTGGGATGCTGAAGCTTATATACGCATGGTCGGAGAAGGATGGTATATCGAGAACCATCCAATCATACCTTGATATATCACGCTCGGAGCTCAATGTAATATCCAGAACATTGCTGGATGTTGGACCAATGTATGTAGGAACATTTCCCCTGTTGGCTATCTGCAAATTGGTTTGCAGGATGTAACAAAATAGAGATTCGCCTCTCTCGTTCATATCTGCTCCTCCCCACGCATTGTGGTGCGCATTTGCATCTGCGCCTATGACCAACCGCCCTTTGCGCCCTTCCTCCTGTACTAGCCTTTTGCACTCCATCGGTGGAACCTCCGCAGCATGGGCCATGTAGCAGGACGCCAGGATAAATGCCTGCTTATTCTTTTGCTCAACGGCCACCGCTACGAGATCCTCGGTGGTGTAATTAGGCAGCATATATGAATGCAGCTGTTTCCTTACCATTACTACAGCTCGCACCCGTCCTTCCGTTTGTGCGTAGTAAACGCCAAACCCGCGCGCGCTAAGTCCAGAAACCTTTCCTCCCGATGAGAGCCACGGCTCCTGGATCAGCGCCACGTCAAACGAACCCTCCTCAAGGGTTAGGAGGAGTTCGCTCGACGCCACTTTACTGTGTTGGAGGTTTATCTGTAGGACTCGCAGCACCATTGGGCTGTTTGTCCCCCTCCAGCACCTTCGTCTTGACGTCGTCGTCCTCCTTAGCCCTTTTGGTTTAGAGTATTCGAGGCCCCCTTCAGCCCCTCGTGAATGTTGTGCCGTGTGTTCCTCTGTGCGAGTCACAGCACCATTTAGCGGTTGGTCCTCTTCTAGCACGTTCGTGGTGACGTCGGGGACCTCCACCTGTCTTTTTTCCCTTAGGCTTCTGAGGTCCTTTTCGACTTCGCCCATTTCCAGCGTGTTAGGATTTTTATCCTCGGGACTTCTTTTCCTGAGTCGCATGTAAATTTTGCCAGTGCCAAAGGACATTTTGCCAACCTGCGTGTACAAAATATCCTCCGCCTGCTTGTTTATTTGGAAGATGTAGAACTGACCATCCTCGGTAGGCCGAGATACAGTAAGTACCTTCCAATCCTGTGTCGGTATGTTCGGATTCTGATTCTGCAGAAGTCGCAGTGTATCCTCCGACTTCATCACGCATGGTATCCATACCTTAACTTTTGGTACCGTGGGGATTTGCGCTTTATCCACCACCTCAAACCGCGCGTTCGTGCCTTGCCTTTGGAGGTTTGGAACGACTTCCTCCAGCCACCGCAAGCTCGCGATGTTGTCGCACGCTATCATCTTCACACCATTATACCATCCCCCCGAATCAAAGGTTGGAAGGGGCTTACTTGGTTGTTCCCGCATCATCTTAAGCATTAAGCTAATAAGCTCCCTTTCCACAGATCTCCGCCTTTCAGTAGTCATTTGTCCGAACGGACTGCTACGATCAACCAGCGCCACAGTCAGTGACTGCTTTGCCACATCACTCATCTTCTCGGGAAAAGCAGGAGTCTTAGTGTTATCTCCCTTTGGAACCTCCGAGAACACCGGAGTCTTCGCGTTAACTCCCTTTAGCGCCTCCGAGAAAGCCGGAGTCTTAGCGTTATCTCCCTTTGGCTTATCTCCTACTTCCGTAGTTGGAACTTCCCTCTGACTGGCAGCTTTCGAGGTAGTTGCTACCTCGCTATTGGAACCCATCTGTCTTACAGCTTTGGGCCTACTTGTCTTGTCTATGCGACTGCCCTGCCTCGCGGCTCTAGGACTGGGTCCTTTCTGTCTCTTGAAAGCAGGCTTGTTGCCTTCTGCCGAACGTTGCCTCTTCATTCTGCCATTCGACGCTTCTTCCTCCTCGTACCGGTTGCAGAACCGAGGGTTTCTCGCAGCAAACCTTTTGAACTGCCTTCGACCTACTTCTACCGCTTCATGGGCCCATTCCAAGCGGTCGATCTCCACTTCTGTTGGGTCGACCACTGCTCCCAAGCGTTGTACAATTCTTAGTGCTGCACGGTACTGCGAGAGAGCTCTTTTACTTCCTCTGCTCCGTACCCTTCTCCAATCTTCTACTCCGTTTTCATTTGTGTGCTTCTCCAACACGGAGTTCATTGAATCAGCACTACTCTCGCTCCCCGAGTCCGACGCATCGCTTAATTCGTATTTGTCGTCCTTGGATTGCGACTCAGTCCTCCTCTTTACATCATCCTCCTTATTACATTCAGGTAATGAGTTGTTCATCTTGGTCGTACGACCACCTGCCCGACAAGGCGGGCTCAGCGGTCCAGTATTATATACGGGGAAAGAACCGTCCGCCACAGCAGCGCCCCTTACTGCGGTAAGGCCATAAATACTTCCCGAGATGGCCCGGTATCGGGAAGGCTCCGTTCGAATACAGCCGAATTTATCCCCTGGCTGCAAATCGTCCAATAGGCACGGTCCGCATAACACCCTGGATTAGGGGGTTGGCAGTTCTTGGTCACCGACATCCCGCCGCCCTCCTATGAGGCGAAACGGCGTAGATGTCAGTCCTAAACAGCTCCGCCTCATAGTCGGGCGCTATGGAGTTCGGCTAAGCCCTCACACCAACGACAAGGTGCCTACCCTAGTGAGGGAATAACATATGTAGTAAAAGCTAGTATGTATGAAGATGAAATAGTGCAGGGTGCCACAGTACTCCCCCGCTAGATGAAACTACCGGAATCGATGTGGTATGCTAACGTGTCTACCACTGCGAGTATGTTTCATCGAAGTATGTTTAGACTGCTCTGTATTTTGCGTGACAGTCGATTCCGTACAATCGGGATTTGCTATGAATGCTGGCTTTAGGCGGTCTCTGCTTATATTCGTATGGCGTCCTCGTACAAGTAGTTTGAAAAATTTCGGCGACCGCTTGACTACAGGATACGGCCCGTCGTAAGGACATGTTAATGATGGTCGTACAGTATCGTTGCGCACAAAGACGTGAGTTGATGTTTGTAGGGCGGGCGATACGAACATTTTTGCTGTGTGGGTTGAAGGTTCTGCATTGATAGTCTGAATTGCGATACCGTGTCTTCGTTGACATCGTTTAGCTTCCTAGTTTGGAAGAAATCGCCAGGAATGCGTAATGTGGTACCATAAACGAGTAAAGCGGGACATGCTTTGATATCAGGCTTGAAGGCGACGTGTAACCCCAGCAAAATCATAGGTAACTGTTGAACCCATTTTGAAGGCTCGTGGCATAAAATGGCGTCCTTTAAACTCCTATGCCACCTTTCGATGATACCGTTTGATTGCGGGTGGTACGGAGTCGTTCGGAGATGTGTTGCACCGATTGTGGACATTAGTTTTGCAAAAACTGCAGAGTCGAATTGCCTGCCTTGATCTGACGTTATGCGTTCTGGAACACCAAACCGTGCTATCCAATGGAATATGAGTGCTTTTGTGACGGATTCGGCGGTCATGTCAGGCATAGGCGCAGCCTCAGGCCATCGCGAGTATCGATCAATGATTGTTAAACAATATCGTTGCCCCTCACTAGGTGGGAAAGGGCCAACGATGTCGATGTTGATATGAGAAAATCGGTCTTTTGGAGGTTCATATCTCGAAGGCAATTATTTCGTATGGCGATGAACCTTCGCTCTTTGACATGCTTCACAACAGCGTACGAAATTTGCGGTGTCTTTCCTGATACTCGGCCAAACAAATCTTTGAGTCATTAGCTTAACCGTTGCGACACCTGGGTGTGACAAACCATGAACTTTTCGTAGCACGATCTCTCGAAACTCTTTTGGAACGTATGGGCGGACGGCTGATGTTGATGTGTCGCATACTAATTGAGCTGTGCTGTTGGGTATCGGAAAATTGTTTAGTACTAGTGAGCTGTTATGCATACCTGGTTCATTTAGAAGTGATTGCAACTGAGTGTCAGTTTGTTGCGCAGTTGCAACTTTTGTGTAGTCAATCATATGCTCGATCGATTGTATCCGCGAAAGTAGATCTGTTGTAACATTTCCTTTTCCGGCTACATGACGTATGTCGGTTGAAAATTGTCCAATAAAATCGAGTTGGAGTCGGCGGGGTGAAGCTTTTTCGGGTTTTTGACGGAATGCATAAATAAGTGGACGATGGTCGGTCATGATGTAGCATTTTCGGCCTTCAAGCATATAGCGAAAATGTGACACGCCTTGGTATACCGCAGCCAATTCGCGGTCGTACGTGCTGTAGTTGCATTGCGAAGCAGTGATTTTTTTTGAGTAAAATCCGAGCGGCTTCAGCTCACCATTGACAACTTGATGCAGTGCAGCTCCGACAGCGGTATCTGATGCGTCGACGTATAATGCTAACTCTGCATCCGATGCGGGGTGTGCCAGAAGCGTTGCGTTTGCCAATTCGTGTTTGCAGCGTTCAAAGGCGGCTTCGGCTTCGACATTCCATTGAATAGGTGTGCGGTCGTTTTTCTTATTGCCTATGATAAGACTATGTAGATGTGATTGATACGACATCGCATTTGGTAGGAACTTCCTGTAGAAATTTACCATTGCTAAAAAACTTTTTAATTCTTTGGCGACGGAAGGCTTCGGAAAACTGCGAATAACCGAAACTTTCTCGGGCAATGGGTGAATGCCTTGGGCGTCGACCAAGTGTCCCAGAAACTTAAGGTGATTTTTGCCAAACTCGCATTTCGAAGGATTTATAGCGAGGTTATGTTCGCGGAGACGTGTAAAAACTTCTTTCAAATCGTGCCGGTGTTGCTCGATGGACGTGGATGCAACGCAAATGTCGTCGATGTAGGGAAATGTAAAATGCAACCCACGCAAGACCTCATTGATAAGCCTTTGAAAGGTCTGCGCTGCATTGCATAGACCGAACGTCATGAAACTAAATTCGTACAAGCCGAATGGTATCGTAATCGCCGTCTTTGGATTATCATCCTCATGTATGGGCACCTGGTGAAAAGCACGTTAAAGGTCAATTTTGGAAAATATGGTCTTACCTCGCAAGTTTGTAGTAAAATCGGTTAGATATGGGAGCGGATATCGGTCGGGCAGCGTCTGCGCATTGAGAGCGCGATAGTCCCCGCATGGTCTCCATGTCCGGTCACCTTTTTTTACTAGGTGCAACGGGCTGGACCAGTTGCTACTAGACGGACGACAAATTCCTGCCTTCATCAAATATTCGAACTCCTTTTTCGCAGCCTTGAGCTTATCGGGAAGTAGACGCCTCAGTCGAGCAAATACCGGTTGACCAGTTGTGATTATTCGGTGCGTGATGGTGCTTTTCGTCGATGATCCTTGCGGTGCTAGTTTCGTAATGTCGGAGAACTCGGCTAATAAAGATGCAAATGGGTCAGTTGTATCGAACGTTTTGATTGCGATTTGTTCCGTAATTTTCGGCAACGTAAGTGGCGCACAAAGTTGGGTCATGTTATCTACAATTCTGTTTCGGCGTAAGTCTATTAACAAGTCGTAAAAACGAATAAAGTCTGCACCGATGATTGGAGTCGTTACGTCGGCTATAACAAACGACCATTCGAAATTGCGGCGGAGGCCGAGATCTAAATTAATTCTCTTTTCTCCGATTACCTTTATCGCCGTTCCATTTGCGGCATACAGCTTTGTTGTAGTAGGTCGTACATCGTAGGTTTTGGTTGCGATCGGCAGAACAGACACGTCTGCACCAGTATCCACGAGAAAAGATTTTTTTGAATTTCTGTCGTGGACCTGTAAGGGAAGAACTTTGCGCTCGGTGTCCGGGTCTTCGCCACGACTCGGCACGCGCGTTGGCAGTCATTTTGTGGATGAATTGGTGGTCGGTGCATGTGCTGCACGACTTTTGAGACGGCACAGGCTCCTGCATTTGCGAGCGCTTCGCCCATATTTTTTGTGATACCAACATTCATCAACCGATGCGCCTGATGCGGAATCTCTTGGAGATAAGTTACCAGTTCGAGGTCGTGCACGTGAGGTACTGCGACCGCGGTTCGTAGAACGTGAACGAGATGTTAGTTTTTCGAATTTTCTACCCAACTCCACTATGGCCGCACGTAACTCGTTAATTTCGTTGGGTTGGTCCGCACTGACTTTGTTGATATGGTTTGGAGAAATGGCGTCGACAATGGAATCAGCTATTTTTGTAAATTCAGCTGCAGTTCCAGATGAGGCAGCTACTACTGGCTGCGCGAACTGTGGTAAACGCTTCGTCCAGAGGCCTTTTAGGGCTGCCTCCCACAGAGTGCTACCAGCAACTCTCCTCATTCCGTAGTAGAGTTCTGACGGCTTTTTGTCTCCTAGCGGCAATTCTGAAGAGGCGATTTAATCGTCGCTGCTCACTATCGGCAAAATGTTCGATGATCTTCTGCTTTACGTAGTCAAACCTGTCGTTTTGTGGTAACGAGGCAATGACGTCGCTCAACTGTGCTATAACATTTGGATCATTCAAGCGCTGCTAGAATTGTTGCTGTTTTTTGTTTATCAGCAGTAATACCCGATGCTGTAAACCAAAAATCCATGGTAGTGAACCATGCTTCGATGTTGGTGTTACACATCGGTGGTACTGGGAGCCTTGCGTACACAACTGCTATATTGTTTGCTGATGGCGCAGCTTGTTGTGGTGGAGTACCCGTATTCGTTGATAAACCGCTGTCGTTGTTCATGTTGTCTACTTACCAGCGAAAACCGCGTGGTCGTGGTGTGACAATGAATTGGAATATGTAGACCCGTTTCAAGAGGTAGTGTGACTTAACGGGATGTTTTTGCCGTTACCCGAAAAATTGTCTGCGGGGACACCAGTTTTGGTTGGTTTATTAATTTTAAACCCCCAACTTGCTTCCAGTTACGAGAACGACTATTTAATTATAAGTAAAAAACCGCGGTTAATAAAGATCAATATTTTATTAACTATTGTAACTGAAAAAATATGTTGATGATTTTTATTTCGCTATGGTATATGCGCGCACTTGTTCGCCAGTAAGTATTGCAAAAAGAATGGTGTTGAGAAAATGAATAACAACTACAGGTGTACAAAATAACATATGTAGTAAAAGCTAGTAGGGGGACTCATGTAACCGTATAAATGCCTTATAAAGTGTGTAAACGTATAAATTTATCTAGTTTACGCACGAGCTGTCAAATTTTGTATGAAAAATCATTTACACAATTTGTATAAATTTACGCGCACATTTCATTGTGTAAACGCGGTAAACTCAAAGGAATGCAACCTTGCAGACATTACAGACGGCATTTTCATCAAAAATCTCCAACATCAGCAAGTAAAGGCGTTTTAGTTTTGATTTTTCACTTAATCTTGGTATTTTTTAATTTGTATAACAATCAAAAACATTTTTTTGGAAATAATACAGCTGAAAAACAATCAAGTTTATCAAGAGTATTACTAGGTGCGTTCATATCATTGTAAATTTTACCAAGTAGCGCAACTAACAGCTGATCGGTGAAAATTCGCACATTCACACGCACAGTTCTCGACTCAGTTTCAAAACAAAACTTTAGATTATTTAATTCAAATTTTAAAGTGAGATAATCCTTACAAATTTATGTATACAGAATTTATATGGCGTTTTTGTTGTTATTAAAACAATAGTTTTATTTATATTAAAGCTTTTATCATTTTTTTTTTTAACTTTGAAAAATCTCCGAACACCATTCCTTCATTATATGACATTCGACTGCCTAGTCCACTGCCTTCCACTCTATTCGCAACATAACCTCTACTTAAGCTGCCAAACTATATAGTAAACAATGGTTCATATAACCGCGTGTGTAAATGGATATAATTTTACACCTTATAAGTTTATATGCTATCATGAGTCCCCCTAGTATGTATGAAGATGAAATAGTGCAGGGTGCCACATACATAACGGGATAGTGAAAAAAACATGACAATAAGCCACATATTGAAACAATATACATTTATATAAAAGAAAATTCTCGAAATTTGGAAAAGGAAAAGAAACCTTGTAAAATAACCTAACCCGCCTGTACTTCCTTTTCTTCACTCAAGCCTGAACCCCCCTGTACTTCTATTTCTACAGCATAGCCAACAACCACTATGGTAAATAACCACACTCCACCAACGACTGATGGCAAACCAATGGTGTGTTTCGCCAACAAGATCATCACACGAGACAATCACTATAGTGCTGTATTAATTTCTAAAGCAGTTTGCGGCACCACCCGTATAAAAATAGCGAATTTGTATTTTGCAATTCAGTCCTCGCAGGTGAGCCAGTGGGAGTGGTTGTCTTTTTAAAGACAAAGCTGCCACTCCGGCTAGCCAGCTGAGTGGAAGGTGCGCTGTCATGGCGCGGGTCACCTTCCACCAGGGCTGGACGACGCGAGTGGTGTCTTCGGACTATCCTTCCCTCCGTCGCCCACCCTGGTGTTAAGCGGCCCGACGCCTCAATGACCAAATATCCTCTCCCCCGCAGCTCGGACTGAGCGGAAGGGGGCGCTGTCATGGCGCGAGTCACCCTTCACCTGGGCTGGCCGACCCGAGTGGTGTCTTCGGACTATCCTTCCCTCCGTAGCCCACCTCGGTGTTGAGCGGCCCGCTGCCTTAATGACCAAATAACGCCCTTCCCGTCAGCTCTGGTTTAGTAGGCTGGCCGCAGCGGAAGGACCACTCCCTCTAGTTAGCTGGGGAGAAGAGGGTGCGGCCGTGGCGCGAGTCACCCCTTGCTGCATCAAGACGACGCGAGTGGTGTCTTCGGACTACCCTTCCCTCCGTCGTCCTGGTCTGGTAAGGAATGACTCGCCGCCCGAACGACTGCACGACCCCCTCCTCAGCTCTGGTTTCGGCCGTGAGCCGATGCGTGCGCACAAGTAGCTACCGCTGTGCCGTTACGGTGCACTTCCCCTCCGCCCACGGGTCGACCCACGGTGTCTCGGCTGGCACAACCGCGGCCCCCTTACGCACATTCTACTAGTGTGCAATTAGGGAGGCGGGGGTGTCCAGCGGTGAAACCAGCGCTGACCTGAGTCCTCGCAGTCTCTTCCCCAGGTGACCGATCCTGCCGAAGACTACCGACCAATCCGATACCGTCAAACGACTGCCCGGAACGAGCCGCCGCTGCCCAGGTAAACCCTATCGCCAGCCTACTTCCCCTCTCACTTTGGCCCTGGTACGCGCTCCGTAGCCCACTGCCGCTACCGCTGCCGTCGCATCGTCGCCCCTCTGGTGCCGCCGCTGCTTCCATCCCGCCGCTGCTTCCATCCCGCCGGTGCTACACCGACCGTTGGCTGGTGCCGCCTCTGCTACGACGCCCGTTGGCCGCCCGCCATCCTACCGCCGCTGCTTCCGTACCGCGGTAACAATCCGTCCGTTACCCGACCACCGTTCAACCGTCCCGCCGATACCTCCTCTGCACCGACGATCGTTAGCCGCCGCTCCGCCCCCTAACCATCTTGCGACGGAAAGCTGCTGCCCGCCTAATACATCCAACCGTGTGTTCGTAAAACATAAATATTGTGTATTTATTCAGTAGGGGCTTGTGGGACCTTTACTCGACTCTGGATTGACTGAGCGTTACCCCAGCCTTAGACAAAACCCACCTCATAACCTTACTGATTTTATGCTTGGCGTGGTGCCATTTAAAACGTGATTTTTACGACAATTACATATATACATATATTTGAAAATGAAATGAAAACAACTTATAAACTTGTTCCTGGCATACTGCCCTTAAAATACAAAATTGAACAAAAACTTTCATGTGTAATTAACATTTTTACGAAAAATAACGGAATTAAATAAAATTGAATAACAAAGCTACTGTGAATAACTTGATCTGGCATTATCGGTTTAGTCGACGCCAATCACCCTCCACACATGTTGAGCAAATCCCAAAAAAAATTAACTTAATGATGAAGAAAATAAATATAACAGTAAATAATGATGACTATAATGATATTATCGCCAATAATTTATTGGCCTTAACAAACGCACCGTAAGTTTTGCCCTCCCTGGCCTGGGAAAGAACGAACGAGGAGAAGACTAAGCACTGGTAATAGATTTGTTCTATTTAGTAAGCGACGTTAACAGCGAAGACAATGTAAGCTTAAAATCACTGAGTGCTTTAGTGGAAAATGATGTCCCTTTGCTATTCTAACAGAGAATGAGGCAATGTTCGCTGCACTGAGACGTAAAAAATCATAGGAAGTTCCGTATTACAACTACGTGATGGAATGTCCCCTACTCTCATTATCTTACGGAATTTCGAGGTGGCCAATGTGGGCGGAACTCTGGAAAATAGGGACTCAGAGGTCTGGTTCGCGGATGAATTAAAAACTGATGACGAAAAAACGGAAGCTGGTATTTATGAGCCGAACTTCAAGAAATCAAGACCAATAGGATGCTATCTCACTATTTTTCCGACAAAAATCCATGGAATAGAAGTTTGCGGCGGAGAGGGCGTTTTTGAGCTACAGCTGTAGTAGCAGTGCTATTTTTAACGACACGTTTCACGTTCTTCGGCATAGCTTGAGCAGTTGTGGTAACGTCGCACGTTGGGTAAAGTGTTGACAATTTATCGATAATCACTTAGCCATAAAAAACTTTCACTGTACTATTGCATCACAATATCAGCTTGAGTATCAGCAACATTTCATCAATTAGGTAGCACTTCAGCAATACTGCTGCTATTATTTGGCGGCTGGAATACATCCAATGTCTAAAAAGAGGCTTATCCTCGAGGAGACAGCCAGGTAGCCTTACAGTTTCACACAAATACTTCTTCGCTAGTGGATGAATGCATTGGAATCCCTAATGATCTAGGAACCCAAACAAAGTTTTGTTAAGATGGGTTCGCGTGCAACAGGGACATGCAGGTAATGATCAGGCAGACTACTTAGCCAAGTCCAGTCTAACTAAACGCAACGATAGCCTTCGGCGATAAAACTATCTGATTTGAAGAATTACGCGAGCGCCTTTTGCCGACAACTTATAATGCATTCTTCTGTAGACAAAGCCAGACGGGTACATAAACAAATACGACATGCCACCCATCACCATCAATAGGCTCAGACGGAATAGACATGCCAATGCTAAAACACCTTGGCGCTGACGGAATAAACTACCTAACGCGCGTTTTCAACCTGACGCTGAAGCCTTCTGGAAAATAGCAAGGATAATTCCACTACTAAAGCCGATGTCACTCATTTCGCCAGTAGCGAAGATTTTCTCCCTCATCTCACGGCAAATCTGCGCCTAGCCACGCACCAACATGACTTCCGCAAAATGCAAAGCCCCATCACCGCGCTAAACGCCATAAACACTCAGATTAATTACTGACCAAATCAGGAAAAAAACCCATCATAGGACGATGCTCGTAGCACTTGACCTGTCAAAAGCTTTTGTCACAGTCAACCACGGAACGCTACTCCAACACATAGAAGCACCGCAAATTGTCTGAATGGACGGCAAGCGTCGGTTCAATTTAGGAACGAAATCTCAAAACCTAGGAAAATTAAACGGAGTACCACAGAGTTTTGTCCTATCCCCGCTTCTCTTTAATTTCTACAAATCAAAACTCCCCCACCAAAAACAGTTACAATCATTTGCTATGCCGACGACTGCACGATTATGACAACGGAACCTGGCACTTCAATTGATGAATTAGTTTCTAAAATAAATAGCTATCACCCCGATCTTTCTAGTTTCTTCACCTCGCGCAACCTGGCATTGATGGTGTCACACTACCGAATGTCAGTCGCCCAAAGATCTTGGGGTAACGTTCGATAATACTCTGACCTTCAAGGCGCATGCCACCGAAATTGTATCTAAAGTACAAAGCAGCAACAAAATCCTCCAGTCGCTTGCCGGCAGCACCTGGGGAAAAGATAAAGAAACGTTGCTATCCACGTACAAAGCAATTGATCGCCAGCTCTTGAGCTACGCGTCACCGGTTTTGGTCGCCTGGTCTTAAAACATATACTGGAAAAGGCAGCAGGCCTGTAAAAATGCTGCAATGAGAACTGCCACCGGATGTCTCCTTATGACCCCCGAACACCATCTGCATATGGAGGCCAAAGAGCTTAACATTAAAGAGCACAACGAAATGCTGAACAGGCTGTTTTTGCTAAATTGTCACAAACCAGGACAAACAACTGCTTGATCTAGCCCCGGCTCCCTCCACGGGGGTTAAGGGAACATCTCCATAAGCACTATGACGAGATATGGCACCTGCCAACACAACCGTATGATCCAGACATGCATAATCTGGCTCTAAGCAAATAATAGGTAAACGCTTTTGCCAGGACGCTCCCGGTTAACCCCGTTATTAATATGCAATATCCCACCCTTGCAGAAGAAGAACGCACACAACCGTATGATCCAGACATGCATAAGCTGGCTCTAAGCAAATAATAGGTAAACGCTTTTGCCAGGACGCTCCCGGTTAACCCCGTTATTAATATGCAATATCCCACCCTTGCAGAAGAAGAAAGCACACTACCAAGGGAGACACGAGTCACACTGGTCCAACTTCGTTCTGGATACTGTAACAGGTTAAACTCGTAAACTTGTTCAGAATCAACGCAGAAATACGTAATGTATGTCCTGCACTCGATGCGTCCCCACACGACTCCAACCATATTTTCAATTGTAATGTGGAACCTAAGCCTATGGTCCGCCCATGTTGAAACAGCCAGTCTCCTTGGACTCCCGTTAGATGACTTTGATGACAATCTGCGAGTGGTCGTGCCCGTTGTTAGGGCGAAGCACTGTTAACACAACAACAACAACTTAGCCAAGCAGGGTGTTATAGCAACATTCTATGATCCAGAGCTCTTTTGAAGAGTCGCAAAGGCTTAGACTAGGGAACTACAACTGGGAAAGAAAGCAAGATGATTCAAAATAATCTAAGTAGGGAGGACTTAAGAACTGAAACTCGTCTGCGATATCACCTAAGTTAGTTAAATCTATCCGATAAATAAATCTCTGTCCCTGAAGAAGTACTTAGATGCATTAAAAGCCTCCACATACAGTAATAGGTTGTAAGGTAAAGCACAATAGATCTTAGTAAAGGTCACAGTGCATTGTGCAAAAACAACCTAATCTCGAACAGCAGTATTCAACAGAACCATATAACGATGGATTTAGCGGTCTCAAGATGGGCAAAGAGCAAAGTGATTCAGATTCATATATTCCAAGAGCATATTTTCGGAGATTGTTTTTTTTTCCTCATAACAGCATGTTTTTTATTCGCTAGCCAACAAAAGAAGGTCTTATTTCAGAAGGATAGAGGCATCGCATGTCAGATTTATTAAAAAAATGTTTGTCTAAAAAAATGTCGATTGTTTCAAACTAATTTTTGTGAGTTTGATTTGGTTGTTGTGTGATCGATTTGTATATTAATCAGTAGTAAATCTTCAATATCACTCATATACCATCAAATAAATCTTTTTCATTCAATATTTTCGAATAGTACTGGGTAGAGCATATGATGAATTTCATATCAAAACCTATAAACCGACACATTTTGAACCCGACCCCCTCAGATTTTGATGAAATTTAGCATAGAGGTAAACTTTACCTATACAAGCATGACCTCATTTTTAGAAATTGTGGGCGTGGCAAGGTGTCAAAGTTGTGAAAAATGATGGTAATAGGTACTTTTGAGCTGTGATAGCTACAGAACGGCTCAACCGATTTCAAAAATCTTGGTACCATTGGAATGGTATTCAAATCGGATTTCGAAAACGTATACTGAAAAAAATTTTATGACACTGCAAAAAATGTTTAATTTTTTATTTTTTTAAATTTAATATATTATATATATATAGATTTCGAAAATATATACTGTATAATTTTATTACACAAGAAGAGTTGTTGTGAGTTAATTGCTTACAAATTACATAAATCTATATCCTGCAGGCTTTCCTCCATAGTTTGGGATCACTTACTAATTAAGTTAAGTTGCAAATTAGATCGTCTCTCCCAACAATATATGCGTATAAAAAGATTTAAGTTGCGTAAGCTAAGAGTTACGAAACCGCCCATGAGTTTTTCAAGTAAATTTATACCTGACCTTATCATTAACAAATCTGATATGAGTCTGGAAGAAAATGAAATTGAGCTTTTAAATAAAGGGTTGAACTTCGCTTTGCCGTATAAATACTCACCTATGGAGGATATGATCGTTGACTCGGAGTTAGCCCTCGGAAGAATAGAACATGATGAGGCCGAAAATGTACGATTTAGCCTAAAACAAGTTTTACTAGGAAAACCAGGCCCTAATAATTCTAAACAATCCAATAAGTTTCATAACGCTGTAAAATCTTTAAACCAAAAGAACATATTTATTACGAAATCCGACAAGGGAAACTGTGTTGTTGTGATGAATGAAGATGATTACAACAATGGTATGCGTGCTTTGATTGAGGAAGGTAAATATGTCAAAGTAAAAAATCCTCTTCCAAAAATGAAGAGAGAAGTTGTGGAGCATCGGAAAAAGCATGCCGAACTTTTCGGCCGTCAGTGGGACATGAAAATGCATAGATCGTATGTGCGGGTCCCCTGTTTATATGGACTATACAAGGCGCACAAACCGGGAAATACATTTCGACCAATAATTGCCGGTTATACTTCCCCTACATCTAATATAGCCAGATGGCTGAGCAATTATTTTAATAGTCTCAAAAGCTTTGATGAATTTTCCATAAAGGATTCTTTGGAATTAGTATCGAAAATAAAAGATGTACGCCTGAGCTCAAATGAATGCTTTGCGTCATTCGATATATCCTCGTATTTCTCCAGCGTTCCGAAGAAAGGAGCCTTGGATGTGCTACTTGCTTGGCTCGATAGGCAAAACATTAATCCCTCGGTCGCTGGTGCTTTATTTGAACTAACCGTTTTATGCGTGAACCAGTCATTTTTCCAGTTTAGAGGCGAATTCTTCGAGCAAACCGATGGCTTACCGATGGGATTAAATATAAGCCCCTTCTTATGCAACCTTTTTATGAACACTGTCGAAGAACAATTAATCCAGAGCTCACTTTTCCCACGGGTATATTTTCGATATGTAGATGATTGCGTGGTCGTTATTGAGAAGGAACAAATAGAAAACACGCTTAACTTGTTTAATTCAATAGATAATGCTATACAGTTTACATATGAAACTGAAGAGGATAATGTACTACCTTTCCTTGATCTCAAACTTATACACAATATCGACGGATTTATCGAATTCGATATTTATCGAAAACCCACATCCACTGAGCGTTTCATTCCAATTGAATCAAACCACCACTACTGCCACAAATTGGCAGCTTTTAATTCTATGGCTCATCGCCTTGTAAATGTACCGCTCAGCTGCAGCGCATTTAAAAGAGAAAAAGAGAAGATAATAAGTATAGCTGAAACGAATGGGTACTGCCCTAACATCATCATACAGCTAATTAAGAGGCACCAAATAAAAAAGGAAAGAAGAGAATGCACCTCGTTTTTCGATACAGTGGGCAAAAATGGTGGCAACGCTATTTGTAGTATCGCGTACGATCCACATTATTTCAACAATATTAAAAAAGTTTTCAATAAAGCACACCTTAAGGTTGTTCCAAAAACAAAGACAAAGCTGAAATCTTTACTTAAATCGACGAAGGACAAGTGTGACAGTTTAGATAAGCCGGGGGTTTATTCGGTCACATGCTCACAAATCAATAACGACGGAGATGTATGTGGCGCAAAATACATAGGCCAGTCGACTCGCACTGTACGTATCAGGATGAGCGAACATTTGAAGTACATTAAAAACATTGAACCGAAAAGTGGAATTGCGGAGCACGCTTTATTGAACGAGCACGTATTGAGTGAGGATGACTGTAAAGTAATTAAATCGGAATCTAATATCAATAGATTAAATATCTTAGAATCATTACATATTTATGTAAACAAAAATGTCGCGGTGAATCGGGATATTGGCCCACTGTACTCTACTCTTTTTTCAGCCATACAGTAAACTTATGATTTGCTTGCTATTGTTATTGTTCTTGTCATTGCACATTTTCTCATTACTTTTGTTATATGTAGCTACTGTATTTAGTAAATTATGTTTGCATATTTTTAATATTTATGGACTTATTCTGCGATATATGTATTAGACAATGTTTAGTTGAACACTACCAACTGAGGATGGCACCACGCGAGTGCCGAAACAATTTTGTATTGGAAAGTATTATTGTTTTTATAATACAATAAATAATATATTAAGTGACGAAAAGGAGTTTTACGTGTTTTTCGTTTTCGCCAAATAAAAAAGAAGTAGAATTTTCGCCTCGCTATGATTTTAGGACAAAAGGTTTCCTGGAAATCATCGACAATCTTCACAGTGAAAGTATATGGAAGTTTCAGAGAGATTTGCATTTCTCATCAACTTTTCACTAAGTGATGGAGGCCTCCACGAAGCTACATATAAATAACTTAGTTATTTTTTATTCTAGAGATTTTTAAGAATTTTTCATTGAAATGAAACAATTACAAAGTTACGTGAACTCCAGATACACTGGTGCACAAATAGTCATAAAATAAATAAATAAATGTAAGGCGCGATAACCTCCGAAGAGATCTAAGGCCGAGCTTCTCTTCCAATTTGCGTCGTGCTCCTATTGATTTTCCCTACAAATCGGCCGGACGGGACCTACATGTTTTATGCCGACTCCGAACGGCATCTGCAAGGCAGATGAGTTTTCACTGAGAGCTTTTCATGGCAGAAATACACCCGGAGCGCTTGCCAAACACTGCCGAGGGGCGACCCCGCTTAGAAAAATTTTCTTCTAATTGAAAAACCTTATTTCTAAAATTTTGATGTTGCTTTGCCCGAGGTGTGAACCCAGGGCATACGGTGTGGTAGGCGGAGCACGCTACCATCACACCACGGTGGCCACCGGAACAAAAAGTCATAGTCATTTGTATAAGATTGTAATGGAAGATCAATTAGCCGATGTATTTCCTAACACAGAAATAGCTCTTCGGATTTTTTTAACATTAATGATCACAAATTGTTCTGCCGAACGATCCTTCTCGCAATTAAAAATAATCAAAGCTGCTGAAAGAGCTACAACGCGACAAGAGCGACTCGAGATGTTAGGTATACTTTGCATTGAGTCAGATTTATTGAACAAAGTCTATATTGATGATATAATTAATGAATTTGCCGAAAACAAATGTAGAAAATGACTTATTTAAAATGTAGATAGTAATTTTATTGATTTTATTACATTGTGACAATACAATTTTTATGAAAGATATAAGTTTGTATTTTTAATCGAAAAAAGAAGGGAACGAACGTGAAAAAGAGCCCCAAAATTGATGGGTACCTAGGGCCCCGTTGAGGGTTAATTCGGCCCTGTAGATTGGAATTGATGTTGCTCTAAGATCCCCACCGAAGCGCAGCTACGGGATCCGATAGTTTCTTTAAGACCTTATGGTGGAAAAGCTTGATCAAAGGATGAATATTTTTCTTGCGACAAGACAATACCAACTCTTTCTATAAATCATACATATTATGTATATCTCGAATGTTAATTTCCTAAACGAACAATTTTGTAGGAGTTTTATAGTACTATGGACAAATTCAGGGCATGTGAGGTTTTATTTGACCATTCAGTTTAAAGTAGTTGAAGGTAGGTATTTCAAAATCCAAGTTTACTGTCTTTGCGAAAAAATGATCACTTTACGTAAATCTTTATATTTTTCGCAACATTTTAACCACGAGATTAGAACATGTGAAATTTAAAGAAAACAATTTGGATATAATATAATCGAATTTTTCTGGTGAGGGAAGTTACCCGTCGAAAAGCTGCTCACAAACGAAACTGCTGAGGATTCCTACGGACCTCATAAAATGTAGTTGAGCAGTGGGAGCACATTTATCACCCACTACATACCGCCGCTGCAGAAATTATACAGTTCGAGCGAGTCTGAAAAAAACACTGCTTGTGGAGCCACACTCTACTGGCGCAGCACTCGCGATATATGCGTGCGTAGTTATGTGGCGAAGAGGGAAGAGAGACGTAAATTTAAAATAAAGAACCGTAAGGTTTCTAGAGCGAGGAAAATGGTGGAATAATTCCTGGCGATGGAAAATATCAGCCACACTACTATAAAAAATACATGGCGCTATCTATATGCCACCAAGGAGATTTAAACTGAACATCTCCAATTTGCTTCGTGCTACTTTTTAATTTTTCCCATAATTTCCGGGAAGGTCCCTGTGAATCGAACTTTCGCTGAGAAGCTATTCATGGTAGAAATACACTTGGAGTGTATGCCAAACTACTGCCAAAAACGACTTCGTTTAATAAAAACCCTTTCTTAAGTTCCTGATGTTGCTGGGACTTGAATGCAGGTCCTTCGGTGTGGCATACGACTACGGTGGCCGCCGCCACACGATTATGAAGAAGTTAAAGGCAAAATATCGAAGCGACCGTAAACGACGAAGCACGCAAACAAAGTTGGTAAAGAGCTTGCATTAACTCTTAGTCCAATAATTGAAGGAGCATGCCTCCAGATTGGAATTTTAGTATGCTCTGCGAAATGCACAAGTTAATTAGTTCCGAAAACAATGCTTGTACCGCATTTAATACCGCATATAAGGTTCTATCTAACTCGTGTTGTTGTTGCTGTTGTTGTGGTAACAGTGCTTCGCCCCATCCAATAGGTGCGACCGATCGCAAATTATCATCAATATCCTCTAGAGTGACTTGCGTTTCACTGGGGATTGTGCGTTTCTCCTCTGCAAGTTTTGGTAATGTTTTTTGAGTACTGGATTCACCGGGCAATTCCTGGTATAAAGGTCCGACGCCTGTTTGTGGAGTTCACTTGAGGCTTGTGTTTTTTGGCTTCATACGACTGAGTTCTCAGGTGCCGTATTTACTCATAATGCTTACGGAGATGACTCCTTCAGGCGGTGTTGGCCCATCAATCAGATGCCTGTTGGGATGCCCAGGTTTCTGGGTATTCAACAGGAACTGTTTGGTTAGCATCTCATTTCTCTCCCTGGTGGGGAGTTGTTGTTGTTGTTGTAGCGATAAGGTTGCTCCCCGAAGGCTTTGGGGAGTGTTATCGATGTGATGGTCCTTTGCCCGATACAGATCCGGTACGCTCCGGTACCACAGCACCATTAAGGTGCTAGCCCGACCATCTCGGGAACGATTTATGTGGCCACATTAAACCTTCAGGCCATTCCCCCCTCCCCACCCCCAAGTTCCATGAGGAGCTTGGGGTCGCCAGAGCCTCGTCTGAATAGTTTTTAGGCTTGGCGACCATATAGGGGACGCGTAGCAAGCATGCAATTGGCTGACAAATTGCTTTGTAAGTGGTAATGAGCGTTTCTTTGTCTTTTCCCCAAGTACTGCCAGCAAGAGATTTGAGGATTTTATTACGGCTGCATGCTCACCAAAATGTAGATCCTGATCAAACGTCACACCCAAGAATTTGGGGTGTAGGTCAGTCGGTAGCGTAGTGCCATCGACGTGGATGTTCAAAATGGACGACATTTGGGACGTCCATGTTATAAATAAGGTCGCGAATGATTTAGTCGGTGATAATGCCAGGTTTCGCGAGGCAAAAAAACTGGAGAGATCAGGGAGGTAGCCGTATATTCTGTTGCAAAGCTGTGGGCCTGGGCCTGTGGCCATTATTGTGCAATCATCGGCGTAGGAAACGATAGTAACTCCTTCTGGTGGCGAAGGTAGCTTTGATATGTAGAAGTTAAACAAAATTGGGGATAGGACACCACCCTGTTGCACCCCTTGTTTAATTCTTCTTGGGTTTGATGATGCGTTTCTAAATTGCACCGATGCCTGCGGACCACTCAGATAATTTGCGGTCCACCTTTGAAGACTTAGGGGAAGGGTAGACCCTTCCAGGTTTTGCAGTAACGTGCCGTGGTTGACCGTATCAAAAGCTTTTGATAGGTCTTCCCAAGGCAGTCGGTTCTATGTACCGGAGCGACTCGTGATTTTTCCCGACCAAGGGCTGTCATTTCAGTGTACCCCTATCTAGCTGTTGTTGTTGTTGTTGTTGTAGCAATGCTCGCCCCACCTAATAGCCGCGACCGATCACAAATTGTCATCAATATCCTCTAACGGGAGTCCAAGGAAACTTGCCGTTTCAACAGGGGTGGACCATAAGGAAAGGGGTGTTAGAGGCGTTGGTTCCACATTACAATTAAAGAGATGGTTGGTGTCATGTGGGGACACATTGCAAGCAGGGCATACATTTTGTATGTCGGGGTTGATTCTGGATAGGTAAGAGTTTAACCTGTTACAGTATCCAGAACGAAGTTGAGCAAGAGTGACACGCGTTTCCCTGGGGAGTATGCGTTCCTCTTCTGCGAGTTCTGGATATTTTTCTTCAAGTGCTGGATTCACCGGGCAATTCCCGACATAAAGGTCCGACGCCTGTCTATGGAGTTCACCAAGGACCTGCTTGTGTTTTTCCGCTTCATACGGCTGGGTTCTCAGGTGCCGTATTTCCTCAAAATGCTTACGGAGATGACTCCTTAGGCCCCTAGGCGGTGCTGGTTCGTCAATCAGATGTCTGTTGGGATGCCCAGGTTTCTGGGTATTCAACAGAAACTGTTTGGTCAGCATCTCATTTCTCTCCCTGATGGGGAGTATTCTAGCTCCTATCTAGCTCATCGGGCGTAGTATTGAAGGCCTAACCCGACCAACTAATTTGTCCTTATTAGGTCTGCTTTAGACGTAGTACATCTTCCTCCGGCCCAATTTTCATGATACGACGAATCCTGGAGAAAACATATCTTGCTTTATAAATGGGACAACATATTACATTTACACAGGCCTCAAATTGGTACCTCCAAATGAGTAATTTGAAAGCGTTTATATTGTCCTCATTCGCATCTCGCTCAACCTTCCCTGCAAGACTCGACTGCGAGGACACCAATCCATAGAGAGAAAATGCACTGACTTTCATTTCGAAAATTCCGTTTGTATGAGAATGCGTCACATTTGGTGCAATGGCATGGTGATGTAAGCACAGTGCCATTCACAATTGCATATATTTTTTAGTGAACTGCAGCTATAAGCGGGAGTCATTGGTGCCGTATGTCGTATCGCTGTAGTCGTATCCCTAACGTAATCAGCTGTTTATCGTTACGATGGTAAACCAAAAACCAATTGGTTGGCTACGATACGGTTACGACCTTAGCGGCACCAATAATCGATTGCATTGATTCTCATAAGATTGGTCGAATCAGCTGTTATAAGGTTACCGATACGGTTACCGATAAAGCACCAATGTCTCCAGCTATAGTCTAAAGCTGCCGGGCAACGCACAAAATTTGCTTGATGGTTACCCAGCAACGTGTAGTTGTGTGCGTATCGGGCGATGTCGTGCTCACACGTATTTGTTGTCGGCTTCGCTTTGATGAAAATCAAAATTTTTAGATTTTTTCGCTTAACAGCTGGTCTATTTGATAGTGGCCGACGTGGTTGACAAGCATTAATCCGTTAGTTTTGTGAGAACGTGCAATGAGCAACTTCGCGGGAGTAAAAGATTTAACGTTGCGGTTTACTGAAACCTACGAATGCAAAGGTCGGATGGAAAAAAAATTGCCAAAAATCACGTAATTTTCTTAGTGGCTTAAGATTAGCATCTTATTATATTATTGAATAAGCTACAAAACTGCATACTCGAACAAATTCTTAGAAGAAAGTTGACAAATTTTTATGAAAATTCGCAAAATTTACAAGCAATAAAAAATCGTCATCCGATGACATGTTTACGTCTGCACGCTACGAATTTTCAATACAAATTACCACTGATGACATGATACGAAACTTTTATTCTCTCTCAATTCGTTTCCAGGAATGGGTCTTGAAGTTCATTCGATTGTAAACAAAAGTTCCCAAAAAAACAAAAACTTCATGAAATCCGGTCGGTTTCATTATTTTCAAAAAATCAGCAAGTAAGGTGATAAAAACTTATTAAAATTTATAAAAAAGGCAAAGTTTTGTAGAAATATTTTGTGGTAGATAAGTGAAAAAATATGAAATAATATATTTCGATTGCGTTGCTTTGCTTTGTTGCGCTGGCACCGCCATAAGATAACAATGAACGGCTAGCCCCTTTTTCACTTTGATGCGACCAAAATGGTTATGTACATACATATGTATATCCACATACAATAAAAAACGCAAAAAATTTATAAGAAATTACGAAATTAGATCACTTGATGAAGTATCTGCGTTGTCGTCCGCAAAAGGCTGTTAATTATACATGTTGCGTTAACCTATACGAATACCTACAATTTATCTCAGCTGTCAAAAGTGGAATGTTGCAACGCTCCACAAAAACCTGGCCTTTATGCATCCATTTACATCAATGCGAAGACTAAGAAGCTGACTTTTTCTCCAATCGAAAGCTGCTATCAAAACCCGTTTCGTGTGCAGCCCTTCGATGAAAGGTGTTGTCACTGATAAATTTTCCACGGGTGAAAAATAGTTATTTTTTCTTCGGATTTGTAATCCTGACAAAAATTCGAGTTTTTTGATATCCCATTTGACAATCTTGAGTAAGTTTTCAGTGAAAATTATAAATTAAACCTTTACCATGTAAAATACCCCAAAGTTATTCTGAAATGCCCAAATTTGATTTTGAGTATGATGGTATCTATGGCCAATATTATAAAAAATTCAATTTCAAAAACAAACTTTATATTATTTAACTCAATTTTTAAAGTGAGATAATCCTTACGAATTTATGTATATAGAATATATAAGGCCTTTTTGTTGTTATTAAAACAATATTTTTATTTATATTAAAGCTTTTAACATTTTTTTTTAATGACATTCGCCTGCCTAGTCCACTGCATTCCACTCTATTCACAACATAACCTTTATTTAAGCTGCCAAACTATATAGTAAACAATGGGTGTGGACTTCTTGTGAAACTGCTGAACATATTTTTTTGCTAGATTCACTCCATGGTTCAATTATGTACAGGTTGGCTCATCGCATCAGCTGATTTTATTTATGTCATTACATGGTCGAAGGGATTGTCAAGAGGAGATGGCAAACTCAAAATGAAACCAACACATTGGCAACATTTTACTTACACATACAAAAGGGCTACGTTTTATGTTTCCATTCCATACCATTCGCACCAACACCAATACACAGATTTTGACAATTTGAACAGACATATTTTGTTGCTTTACAGATGAGCCAACCTGTATATACATAGTTGAACCATGGATTCACTCAATATTTTATCCTGCTGCCTGCCAGTTATAGGGCTAATTAAACTTCCTTAACCCTAACGCCATAGTCGCAACCATACCCATATTCATAACCATCTCCAATGTGATCGATTAGTGGTGCCTTAACATAAAAATCGTGAAAATTGCATAAAAATAAAGAAAACGCAAAAAATTGCAAACATATTCCACAAAAAATAAGTCTCTTAGCCATAACGTATCCAAAACAATGAATAAAATCGACAAAAAGTTATTAAATTCACCAACTCAATTATTTTTACGTTATGGATATGGCGAGAAACCGAAAACCAATTGGTTGGCTATGGTATGGTTATCATTGTGAATAAAACTAAGTGTGATATCTTTTGCATAGACGTCAAAATTCCAAAGTGATTGGATCACCTGATTTGTAATTGACTATCGCTGTCTCATTCTGTATCTCTTTCTATCACCCGCTGAAGATAGCCGGCTCTATGCGCCGCCATATTTAACACTCTGCCAAAACGCTAAAAAGTAGTCATATTGAACATCCTGTCAGGCAGTTGACAGATAAGATATCACCCTTTGTTTCAATCACAATGATGGTTATGGGGTTAGCGTTATGGAATGGGACCGTTAATCGATTACTACGAATTCCATAAGGTAGGTTCGATCAGCTGTTTCATCTGGTTATGGTTATATGGTTATAAGTCACTATTAATTGGCCCTTATTTCGCATCTTAAAGGGCCAATTAAACTTCCTTAACCTTAACGCCATAGTCGTAACCATACCCATATCCAAAAGTATCTCAATTGTGGTCGATTAATGGTGTCATAACCTTAAACAACTGACATTTTCACAAAAATGAGGAAAACGCAAAAAATTACAAACATATTCCACAAAAAATAAGTCTCTTAGTCAGAACGTATCCAAAGCAATAAATAAAATATGGAAAAAGATAATAAATTCACGAACTCAAATATTTTTAGGGTATGGATATGGCGAAAAATCAAAAACCAATTGGTTGGCTATGATATGGTTATGGCTTTAGCGTTATGGTATGGCACCATTAATCGATTACATTGATTTCCATTAGGTCGGTTCGATCAGCTCTTTTATATGGTTATGGATAAGTCACCATTAATTGGCCCTTAAAATGTTGGTAATGACTACAATTTTTCTCCTTGATATTATATTGAAATGCAATTTAATATTATGTTCAAACCGAAAAATAAACTGAGGCAATTTCGATTTAAATTGAGTGGAGTTCATACATAGCTAACACAATAGTAATTTGATAGCTGGTTGGCTCATCTCTACAGCAACATCGTACGTTTTTCAGACTGTCAAAAGGCGAATTGAATCGAATGAAAACATAAAACTTTGAAATTTTTGTGTGTTGTAAAAAATGTGTTCTATGTTTTGGTTCCATTTTGAGTTTGCCATCTGATCAATTTCCCACTCATTCAAAGTATCTTGGCAAGATTTCTAGAATGTTTATAAAATAATTAAAATGAAATGTCAAATATTTACAAGAATAGAGTTGCTGTGCCTAAATAGAATACGCAACTCCGAAAGATAAATTTCCCATAACGAGTAATAAAACTATTTGTGTGTAAACAACGTGTAAAGAAACTCTTAGCAACCCATTAACGACTGGGATTGACCAAGCACATATCTCGTGCTGTCTACCAGAAAGCATGTGGGGAATTATGTAACACGCTAGGATCAATCCAGAAATTTTGAAAAAAGAAAAAACCTCCAAAAGTATCTGAGTGGCATCACTATCTCCTAAGCGATAGCCAATTCAAGCGATAAAATAATCGTAACTTCTCACACAACAAATACGATCGCTAATCATCGGTATTGTTTTTTTATTTTGTGCGGCACGGCGAAGTTCAATGATTATTGAAGGTTTATGTGAATTTAATATATTTTTATATACAATTAAAATATTGCAAATGATAAAAAGAAGAATTGAGACAAGTGGGCTAAAGTTTTGATGTCACAAAGTAATATAAACTGCTGCTCTAATCTGGCTAGCGTCATAATGGCGGCGGCGTCGCTATCTATGTTGAGCCCTTAAAATTCCTACCTGTGATATCATTTTTCTTCTATCAGAAACGCACATACTATTGATCCAACAAGGGATTGTGGATATTTCTTTATCTATTTACTTTCCGAAGAACTTTAAAATCCATCACCGGGAAATAAATTACTGCAATGAAGTGAGTCCTTTTGCACACATCTTTCTACATATGTATCTACTTTTAATTATATTTGTACCACATTAAATACATTTACTGCTAACAAATAGAGTGCAAGGCTAATTAATATACATACATACATAGATATGACCATGTGTAGATGGCAAATATCAAAGTACATTCTGTAGCATATTATGTATCTACTAGATATCTATCTACGTGTGCATATAGAGCAAAACCTATTGTTATTGTTAGGGTCAATGTAATGCGCAAAATTTATTTCTGGATTCGAAAGGAATATGCAAAGTGCTACATTTATAGAAAGGAATGGTTCTCTTTTGTCATTTTGTGAATAAATAATAATATATTTTGCTAGATAATTGTAACAAATATTTATCTTTACTATTCGTAGGTTGTATATATGTACAACTGCGGTCAAAACAATAGCAGCATGATTTACTATGTATAACATAAATGTGGGTAAAAGTCTAGTTGAGGGGTCGACTGTTAATACGCTACCAAAAATATCGAGAGAGGTGTCAAAAGACGCGTATTAGCCTCGACAACAATAATCCGAAGGCGGAAAATAAAAATTTTGTCTGTCCGGAGATATTTGCAGTTGAAGTTGTGATTTTCATATGGTTGTTGTAATGTTGTAGTACCCACAAAAAAAAAATTTTGAACATAAGTGTTTTGCGCGTTTTACTTTTGGTCTCGAAACCTGTGTTGGACCCACCCAGGGTAATTTTTTATGGTAATTTTTTACTTTAGCTCACAACTGCTAAAACTCTTCCAAAAATATCGGGAGAGCTGTCAAAAGACGCGTCGTGATCCCAGGACCACGAATCAGAAAGAGGAAATTAAAAATTAAATTTTTGTGAAAAGATATTTCCAAAAAACCGAAAATGGCCCCCGAGCGCTCCGTAAATGGGGGGAGGGGTCCATAGTATTTTTGCGCAGAACACCTTTCTGTATTGGCGGCTGTTTGAGCGACTGTCGTAGTCGCCAACAGCCAACCCTTCTATTTAATAGAAATTAGGCTTAAGGAAACCTAAACCTGAATTTACCTGAATTTTATATTGAATTTATTGATATATGTACCTTTTACGTATAAGTACGCATTCTGAATTATTTGCACGTACAAATACGTAATATCATATATTACGTACATATTTATTAAACTTAAGAATTTGAAATGTTTGTATTTTACGCTAACACGCGAGCGTATTTCACCTCTCTGGCAACCCCAACAATGGGTTGACAGATGTGACTATGTACGTACATACATACATTTATATTATTGTTGTTGACATTTCTTTTTATTTTTTACTTATTCGAAATTTTCTCCATTCGGTGTGACACAAAAATTTGTAAAGTCTCTTTTTAAAGAAAATACATTAAAAGAAATAGTTTCACTGCATAATATTATTTATTTGATTTGGTGAGGTGATCACGGAAAATAAGCAATTATTGAAGTGAAAATCAGTATAAGAATCCTCGTTGAACATTAATAACTTTTTTTATGGTGCATAACTCTTGATGAATCTGGACTAGTAAGCTATATGCGAAGTGAAGCCCTAAGTGTTAACAGCCTTATTTGCTAGCTTGAACCAACGTTATATGCAATATCTATACGGCCGCTATAATAGTAGAAATAAAGCATAAGTTAGCTTTTACACAATTTTTAGCCGAACCCGCTGCAGACCAACTGAACGCCATATTATCCAGCTCAGGAGCCACCGCCACCAACTTCAACCGCCTGCAACATCCAAGCGCCATATCACAACCACCATCATCGCCACCACAGCTACATCCCACAGCAGAAATAAAAGCAGGTAAATTTTGTACTTCCAGCTCCCTAAACAGTGGTCCTTCGACGCCACTAGGGAAACCAGCGCAGGAAAAACAAAAAATACCCATTTGCCAAAAAACCGTGAGTATTAAATGACATTTGAATACACCCTAAACACGGAAAAATATACATAAAAGAGAAAAATCAAGGCAATTTTCATTTTCGAGGATTAGAATTTCCCGCCAATAATCCTCATTTCCCGCCAAATTTTCTCAAGTTCCCACTAAAATTGCACATACCATTTCGTATATATATATATATATATATACATATAGCAATAACCCCATATTGCAAAACTCAGTACGGTATATGTGCAAAGCAAAATAAGAAAAACTCAGTAGTTAGCTACAGTGGGCACACTTGCTAAAAGCACCCCTTATATTTTAATGCGACAAATCTCTTAATAATTTAAAATTTCCTCATTTTAAATTAAAATATCTCTTGTCGTTAATTAAATATATTGCACAACCTCTGCTAACTTCTGATTTATCCCCATTGAATTAAAAAAAAAAAAAAAAACGCAAGCAAATTTTCTCGGTTTCCTCATTTGCGTATACAAGAAAGCGACATAAGCGGTGAAACAAAATCTCATACAGTGGTACAAGAGTGGTTCAGTGCGTACACTAGCGTTTGAAAAATATATCTCTCTTGTGTAAAGCTAAAAAATTTTCCCGAGTAATTTAGTATTTCACTCTGTATCCCCATTTATACAGTCCACAAAAATATCGATAGTGAAAATCTTAAAAAATAATTACCCATATTTACATATATATATATTTGTATTTTTCCCACGTATATTTAACCCTCACGCATATATACATATTAAATACAGTGCACCGCGGCACAGTGGTCAACTTTGTCTCGTCATACCCTCAAATTTCAAATTAATTAAAACCTCTTTACTTCGGAAATTTGTCCCCCTCTCCCTATTAGGTTTTACACATACTCAAACCCCTCAAATAAATTTAACTAAAAAACTTTTTTTGGTTTTGAAAAGTATTCTCTCTTGCTATTTAACGTGAATATTTAAACGTAACTCCCTCACATAGTTAAAAGCAAATACTCTCTCTTCAAAAAAAAAAAAAAAAGTTTTCTCTCTGAAGTTAAATTTTTTGTTAATTCTCAACTCTAAGCGACATAAAACAAAGCTTAAAAATGAGTGACGATGAAACCAAAAAAGGTGGCTCCAAAACTCAAGGAGTTAAAAAATTTAAAATCTCGTCTGCCCCCAAAAAATTTACATCCGAAACGGACAATTTTTTGGAATATTGTGCTCGGATTAGGTCGACGTCGCTCCAAGACAACACGGAGTCCTCACTCAAAATAAAAAACGCCAATATAGACAAATTTTGGAATAGAGTCCAAACAGTCTTCGATAAGATTGTCGAAACCCCAGATCAGGACCTGCCCGAAGATTTTCCAACATCTGCTAATAGCATATACAGGTCCTGTCTCATAGCATACGAAGACACAAAAGCCCAGATAGAAGACCAGCTTCACTTGCTTAAACAAGCAAATGCCCCCGCTCCCCCTACCGTCACACCAGCTCCATCTGACAACTCCGGTATTTCGCTAAAAATCCCTCCCTGCGATACCGAAATATTTTATGGTGGTTATGAAAAATGGCCCTCATTTCGTGACATGTTCACAGCCGTTTATATTAACCACCCGAAACTCTCCCAAGCGCAAAAATTGTATCACCTCAGATACAAAACCCAAGGAAAGGCAGCTCAAATAGTCAACCAATTTCCCTTGACTGACGACAACTTTGCCTTAGCGTGGGAAGCCCTAAAGGCCCGATACGAGAACAGACGAGTTCTCGTAGATAACCAAATACGGGCCCTGATGAACTTAAAAACTATCACTACCGAAAACAGTGAAGACATTCAAAGGTTGCAATCGTCGGTAAATAATTGCCTTCAAATTCTCGCCACGCAACAAGTCTCCACAGATAACTGGGACCCCATACTTATTTATCTGGTTACCTCTAAACTCCCAGAAAATACAGTCACGTTGTGGGAGCAATCTCTAACCTCAAGAAGAGAACTTCCCAACTGGTCCCAAATGGACCAGTTCCTCACAACGCGATACGAAGTGGTAGAAAGAGTTGATCAATGGCGCCCAAGTAAAAGTAAATTCACTCCTCCTCAAACTAGGCCGCCATTTAAACCCCAACAGTCGCATCCCTTTCAAAATAGATCGACCTCCCACACCCAATCTCATATGACAGAGCAGCGAACAATGTACAAGTGCGCTATGTGTAAAACCTCATCTCACCCCCTTATAAGTTGCTTCAAATTTAAGAAGCTGTCGACCTCTGATCGCAGAAGGTTTGTGAGAGAAAACAATATGTGTTTCAATTGCCTCTCTCAGTCACACATATTGAAAGACTGTTCCAGTACTCAAACTTGCAATCAATGTCAAGATCGGCACAACTCAGTTCTTCACGAAGACACATCTCAAGTGCCGAAAAGACAACCCTCACGATTGCAAAGGACAGCCTCACAAGCCACCACAACGAATTCCACAGTCTCACCCGGTAATACTCCCGATCAAGCCAATGCTCTGGATGAAAGCCCTTCATGCTCGCAGAAAAGCCAAGTGCAATCGTTTTATTCCGAAAACGATTGTGAAATAATTTTACCCACGGCTATCGTTCCCGTAGAGCATAAAGGAGAAATTTTTAAACTACGAGCTCTTGTGGATCAGGGATCTGAACGAACCTTTATCTCTACCAGAGCCCAAGATAGACTCAAACTCCCATTCAAACCCTCTAGATTTGAAATATCAGGGATGGGCGGCAAGGTAGTTCAGACCTCAAACAAATTGTGCTCTCTGACTTTGGTATCCCCCGATTTCAAAACCAGAATAAGTGCAGAGGCAATAGTATTACCCCGGCTAACAAAAATGCTCCCCTCGCTTAAGCTCACTAGCGAGCTTCAAGCAAAATGGGCACACCTCAACCTCGCAGACTCGAACTGTCACTCCCCCTCGCAAATAGATCTCGTCCTAGGCAGTGATGTAATACCGCAAATCATCCAAAATGGCGTTGAGAAACTTTCCCCCCATCTTCTAGCGCAGAAAACCATTTTTGGATGGATTCTGAGCGGTAGAGCTCCTGTGTTGGTAAACGCTTTCTGCATGCAAGTGTCAGAAGTGTCGAACGAAGATCTTCACTCGCTATTGCGTAAATTCTGGGAATTGGAGGAAGTTCCCACCAAACCCCAAATAATCCCAGAAGACGAGTTTTGCGAAAATTTCTATGCAGCCACAACCTCACGCGATGATAACGGTCGTTATATCGTAAGGCTGCCGTTTAAACCCAGCTTCCCAGAGTCAATCTCATTATCCCACTCTCGGTCTTCAGCTCTAAGCCAGTTTCTTGGAATGGAGAGAAGTCTGCAGAAGAAAGGGGATTTAAAGACTCAATATGATAGTGTTCTAGAAGAATACCTCACCCTCGATCATATGGAGGAAACCGGCTCCTATGAAAAATTTGACGGAGGAAAATGCCTCTCATTTTATCTTCCTCATCACGCAGTTGTCAAACCCGAGAAAAAGACATCAAAGGTGCGGGTCGTGTTTAACGCCTCAAAGAAGTCGGCATCTGGACATGCGCTCAACGACGTTCTGTATACCGGCCCTACCCTCCAGCCCGATCTGATGCTTCTGATTCTCAAGTGGCGTACCTACCAATTTGTTTTTAACGGAGACGTAGAAAAAATGTATCGTCAAATCATAATGCATGAAGACGACAGAGACTATCAGAGGATAGTCTTTCGCTCATCTCCGAGCGACCCCATAAAAGACTATCGTCTGAAAACAGTCACATTTGGTGTGAACTGTGCCCCCTACCTCGCCATACGTACTCTTCACCAACTGGCCAAAGATGTAAAGGAAACTTTCCCCAAAGCCGTCCCTGTTTTGACGAAAGAAACATATGTAGATGACATTCTCTCTGGCAGCCATGAAATTCTCTCTGCTGAAACATCTCTCTCCCAAGTCATCCAAGTGTTAGCGTCAGCAGGATTTCCATTACGGAAAATAACGGCCAATCACCCCAGTATAATAAAAAACATCAAAGAAGAGGACTTGCTAGATACCAATCTTTTGGAATTCGAGAAAGCAAGCAACACCAAAACTCTCGGCATACAGTGGAACGCTCTGACCGACACGTTTTCGTATACAGTGGACTCAATACCCCTCTCGTCCGCTAATACAAAACGACAAATTCTCTCCTCGGTCGCAAAACTTTTTGACCCCGCAGGGTGGCTTACGCCGATTATGATTCAGGCCAAGATTTTACTCCAAGAGCTATGGATAGACGGAACTGGCTGGGACGAACCAGTGAAGCCCCTCCGCTTCATTAAATGGACGCAGTTCGCAAAAAATTTACCCAACATCTCAGAGATAAAGCTACCTCGATGGGTTGACTATATGCCGAACCAGCATGTTGAACTGCATGGTTTCTGCGATGCGTTAGAAAAGGCATATTGCGCCACTATATATCTACGAACAATCCACGGTGCCACCACTTCGTCCCACCTTCTGGTCGCTAAAGGCAAGGTTGCCCCTCTTCGCACTACCAGTCTTCCAAGACTAGAACTATGTGCAGCTCTACTCCTTGCCCGACTAATCGCCGTCGTACAATCCCATCTCGAGCTCTCTCTTACAAATCTTTACATGTGGTCTGACTCGGAAATTGTGTTAGCATGGCTCGAAAAGCCTCCCCACGCTTGGAAAACTTTCGTATCCAATCGAACAGCTGAAATTATGGATCTCGTCGGAAGCGCCTCCTGGAAGCATGTAGGCAGTCGCGACAATCCAGCAGACATGGGCACTAGAGGATGCAAACCCATGGACTTGGCAAATTCTTCGCTGTGGTGGAATGGCCCTGCGTGGCTGACCCAGCCCCCCGAAGCTTGGCCAAACCCATCTACCCGCAGCATCAACCCGCCTGAAATGCGCCGAGTCGAAGCACTATACTCAGCTGAAGATGACCCCGATGTATTGGATCGATTTTCCTCATTTCCTCGCGCCCTCAGGGTCATGGCATATGCCTTCAGGTTCATTAATAATCTCAAGGACCGAATTCGAGGCATTAAACCCGCTTACACTCCCTCTCTGTATCATGAAGATCTCCGCAAAACGAAAAATAAACTTGTGACGTTAACGCAAACCCGATATTTTCCTCGCGAAAGAGCATGCTTGGAAAATGCAAAACCCATTGATAAAAGAAGCTCTCTACTAACCCTCAACCCATACCTCGATGAAAACGGGCTCCTCAGGGTTCATGGTAGACTAGCTCATTCGACGTTGACTTACAATGAAAAACATCCCGTTATTATCCCAGAAAAATCAAGATTCGCTGTCCTCTATATACAGTACCTCCATGAACTTCTTCTCCATGCCGAAATACGTCTCATGCAGCAATGCCTCAGACAGGATCTCTATATTCCACGACTTAAACCACTCATAAAGAGATGCATACATCAGTGCAAAACTTGTACCCTCCACAAGCAGCAAATGCGATCGCAAATCATGGCGGCTTTGCCCCCGGAACGATGCACATATGCTCCGCCTTTCACCACTACCGGTGTCGACTTTGCGGGGCCTTTTCAAATAAAAGCCTCCTTGCTAAGGTCTCACACCTTACTGAAAGGCTACGTGGCCGTTTTTGTCTGTTTCGTGACAAAAGCTGTCCACCTTGAGCTGTGCTCGGACCTAACAACAAATGCCTTTCTCGCAGCATTCGCTCGCTTCGTCGGACGTCGTGGATATCCTGCCACAGTGATGAGTGACAACGGCAAAACGTTTATTGGAGCTAAAAGAGCGACGGAAAAAGAGTTCGTTGACTTCATGAAAACTGCCTCTCAAGAAGTAATCGCAAAATACTCTCCCCAGGGCATTAATTGGAAATTCATTCCACCCGGAGCTCCCCACATGGGCGGCTTGTGGGAGTCTGCAGTGAAGAGTTTCAAACTGCACTTCAAGAGGACTGCAGGAACCCACAAGTTCACATTTGAAGAATTTACCACCCTCTTGGTAAGAATTGAAGCCGTATTAAACTCTCGTCCTATCTCACCTTTATCCCAAGATCCCACAGAGTTTACCGCGCTGACCCCCGGCCACTTTCTCCGAGGTAGCCCCCTCCTCGCTATCCCTGAAGTGGATCACGCGGATTTATCTCTTATAAACCGATGGGATAGGGTAAAAAGCTTACATCATCAATTCAGCAAAAGGTGGAAGGAAGACTACCTAAAGGATCTCCAGAAAAGGCAGAAGTGGAAAAATCCACAACCCCAACCCAAGGTCGGTGAGTGTGTCTGCATTCACGACGACTCACTTCCCCCGACTGAATGGCGCCTTGGACGTATTGAAAAAGTATATCCCGGACCTGACGGCCATATACGTGTTGTTGACGTTCGTACTCAAACCGGCACCCTCACACGACCACTTGTCAAGCTCTGTTTCCTCCCTCAGATTGAAAGCCCACCCTCTCGGGCAAACCCGGAGAATTCGTAGCTACTCTCAAACCACCTCTGACCACTCTTACCACATCACCGTCTCCAATATGTCGTATTTTGCAACATAATGCCAGCTGAAATCCCCTGTATCAGTATTTCTCTCCACTAAAATACTTTTACAACTGTAATTACAGATCGCTATGGATCGTGCAAATCAGTCGTCGTCACGAAGACCAGTGCGGTCGGAGATCGTTGCTCCCAACCGCGCCAATGAATCACGCAGCTCGACACTTATAACGGATTACCGACGGTGCCGCATATGCACCCGTCAGCACGCTCTTCGGAACTGCGTCATATTCAAAAAAATGAAACCACCCCAGAGATGGATGCTTGCACGAGCCCATGAGTTTTGCCTGAATTGCTTGGCATTATCTCACATCACCAGCGAGTGCAGCTCATACGACAGATGCCGGATCTGTGGAGCGCGACATCACTCCCTACTCCATCGGCGGGACGCTACCCCAAGCGCCCAGCGCGCCATCCAGGCACCCCGGCCTGGCAGATCCGCCGTACCGGCACCCCCTGCCGCCACCGGGCAACCCCGTTCTCGCCCGGGAAACCACATTCCCTCAGCAGCACCCAGCATCGCACGACGCACCATTCGATGCACCGCACAAGGGCTGCAAACCGCCAACGCTAGAGGAAGAGTGTCCCAAATCCTCGTTCGAGATGCATTGCGGACCCTTAAGGAGCTACAGGAGGCTCTAGCCGCTGAACGCGCCTAGGGCGGGGATGATGTTTGAGCGACTGTCGTAGTCGCCAACAGCCAACCCTTCTATTTAATAGAAATTAGGCTTAAGGAAACCTAAACCTGAATTTACCTGAATTTTATATTGAATTTATTGATATATGTACCTTTTACGTATAAGTACGCATTCTGAATTATTTGCACGTACAAATACGTAATATCATATATTACGCACATATTTATTAAACTTAAGAATTTGAAATGTTTGTATTTTACGCTAACACGCGAGCGTATTTCACCTCTCTAGCAACCCCAACAATGGGTTGACAGATGTGACTATGTACGTACATACATACATTTATATTATTGTTGTTGACATTTCTTTTTATTTTTTACTTATTCGAAATTTTCTCCATTCGGTGTGACACAAAAATTTGTAAAGTCTCTTTTTAAAGAAAATACATTAAAAGAAATAGTTTCACTGCATAATATTATTTATTTGATTTGGTGAGGTGATCACGGAAAATAAGCAATTATTGAAGTGAAAATCAGTATAAGAATCCTCGTTGAACATTAATAACTTTTTTTATGGTGCATAACTCTTGATGAATCTGGACTAGTAAGCTATATGCGAAGTGAAGCCCTAAGTGTTAACAGCCTTATTTGCTAGCTTGAACCAACGTTATATGCAATATCTATACGGCCGCTATAATAGTAGAAATAAAGCATAAGTTAGCTTTTACACAATTTTTAGCCGAACCCGCTGCAGACCAACTGAACGCCATATTATCCAGCTCAGGAGCCACCGCCACCAACTTCAACCGCCTGCAACATCCAAGCGCCATATCACAACCACCATCATCGCCACCACAGCTACATCCCACAGCAGAAATAAAAGCAGGTAAATTTTGTACTTCCAGCTCCCTAAACAGCGGCCTTCGGCCGCGCTTATTAAAAATTACCCTGGGTGGGTCCAACACCAGTTTGGCGACCAAAACTATTCGCGCAAAACACTTTTACCCACAGTTTTTCTTGTGGGTACAACAAAATTATCAAAATTACAACAACCACATGCAAATTTTCAATTTTATTTGCAAATATCTCCGAAAAGAAAGTTTTCAATTTCCGCTTTCGGATTCGTGATCCTGGGTCCAAAGCGCGTCTTTTGGCAGCTCCCAATATTTTTGGACGAGTTTTAGCAGTTGTGAGCTAAAGTAAAGAATTACCTTTTTTATAAGCACGGCCGAAGGCCGCCAATGCAGAAAGGTGTTCTGCGCAAAAATACTATGGATCCCACCCCCGGTTTCGGAGGAATCGGCGGGTCGGTTTTTCGTTAATATCTTTTTAACGAGTTAAAATTTTAATTTTCCCCCTTCGGATTATTAATACTGATGTCAAGAGGCGTCGTTTGACACCTCTCGATATTTTTGGACGCTTATTAGCAGTCGACCCCTCAACTAGACCATTACCAAATTTTGAACTTCTCCAAAAATTTGCCTTGCGACAAAGGTTTTTGTAATTCGCACTTTTCCTCACCTCAGTACAGTGTTTATTGCGTCCCAGTTCATTTTGGCTGCAATACAAAAACTTACTCAACAAACCTAAGCGGGCTTAACACACTAACGCTTCCCGATGAACAGCTATTAATTTGACCGATTGCTCTTGAAGCTAGACTATTAAGATAGTTGTTTATTAAAGTAGCATAAGCCCCGTTGAAGAAGTTACAACGCAGTTGTTGTGAGCACTCACAAAGTAGACGTATTTGATAATTATCAGAAAAATTTAAGTAGGTTTTCGCCTTGACATAGATACATATTTACATGTTCCTTATACCTATTATTGTTTTTATTTATATTAGTTTACGGTGTTTCAATCGTTACAGACTAGATAACAATTTTAACTTTAAATAACTTAATTAACTTATTGTTTTCTAAATGAGGTATAAAGGCTTTGTGGAGTAGCAAAAAATTAAAAACTTACGGACTATATACATACATATGTATATACATATGTATGTAGATAGACATCTATGTATATGGTAGGCATAATTCAATTTGAGAAGATATCAGTGAGTATTGTGTAAAAAGAGGTTTTTGTATGTAAAGGTGCTTTAGAGGCATAGATGGTGCGGGCACAATCCATATAAAATATATCTGTTACACAGGGGTCTATTAGGAGTATGAAAACGGGTCTCCTCGAGAGCAGAGTGAACGAAAGAATAGTTCTTTTACATTGAAGTAACTGTAGACCAGAGACGCCTTCAAGAGCTTCGCAATTCGTCGGAAATACAAACCTACATGTCATATGAGCGCACCGGGTTGGGGGCTTAGAATATACCGCGTAAGGTATGCCTCTGTTGTTGTTGTAGCGATAAGGTTACTCCCCGAAGGCTTTGGGGAGTGTTATCGATGTGATGGTCCTTTGCCGGATACAGATCCGATACGCTCCGGTAACACAGCATCATTAAGGTTCTAGCTCGACCATCTCGGGAACGATTTATATGGCCACATTAAACCTTCAGGCCATCCCTCTCTCCCCTCCCCCAAGTTTCATGAGTAGCTTGGGGTCGCCAGAGCCTCGTCTGTTAGTGAAATGGGATTCGCCGCGGATAGGTGTGGTTGACAATTGGATTTGGAGAAGCTATATATTGCGCTGGCAACCTGAAGGGTTACGCTACACAGCCCCATGAATCTGGTATTTTAGTCGCCTCTTACGACAGGCCTATCTACCGCGGGTATATTCTGACCCCATATCCCGCTGGGATAGGTATGCCTGTCGTAAGAGGTGACTAAAATACACAAATGATTCAAGGGGTTGTGTATCTCAAACCTTTTCACTGTCAGCGCAGTTTATAGCTTCAACTCAATTGTCAACCCCACCTATCGACGGCGAATCCTGCTTTTTTAGCGGCCGAGGCTCTGTCAACTTCAACTTCTCCATCGAACTAGGTGTTGGAGGGTGGAATTGCACAGAAGCTTCAATGCGGTTATTTTAAATCGCTACCAAGATGGTCGGGCTTATGCCTTAATGGTTCTTGTTACCGGAACGTACCGGGATCTATTTCCGACTAAGGGCCTTCAACATCGATAACACTCCCCAAAACTTTCGTAATGTGTCTTTATCGCTACAACAACAACAAGAACAACATCCATTCGTAAGTTCTATCATCAAATTTTTTTCACCATTCTCTGCTAGCGTTGGCCACCGCTGCTGTAGATCTATAAGTGTGCACCTCGCATTATATGATTGAATCGGTTTTTTGCATGTTCAAGCCTCAATATATGGCACTTATGACACGGTCTCCAACTAAAGCAAGTTACAATTTAAGGGTATAGGGATCCGTGATCGAATTAAATTTTTTAACCGCACTAGCACTGAAATGGTGACTCAGATTAAGGTAATACGTGAAATTGTGACTACGTGTACTTAGATGACTCATTATGTATTATTAGATTAGATTAGATTATTTATTTATTACGGCCAGAAGCCTAATTCGTAAATTTGAAAATATTACAGTGTTTTATCTTATAGCTAAGGTTTTACAATATTCATATAATTTTGTTTTAAATACTGTTATTTGGTTGCAACTTTTTATACCCATAGGCAGATCATTGTAACTTTTCAGACCCTTGTAGAAAATGTTCTGTTGATCAATTTCAGTTCTAAAAAACGGCAATTTGAACTTACGTTTGCTCCTCGTATTTATGTTGTGAGTTTGCTCAACTAATGCTATATTTTTATTTAAATACTCAGATACATTTCCATGTTTGATATTAAATATGAATTTCATGGAGTGGAAAAAAAATCTTTTGTTTCACACTTAACCAGTCTAAAGTCTTCAACATGTCAGCCGTTCGTGTATCTCTAGGTTTCTGAAGAATAAATCTCATGCATCTATTTTGAAGCTTTTGGAGCTTGTCTACTTCTTTATCCGATATTATGAATAGAATGGACGGGCAGTACACGAAGTGCGGTTCTATAACTGATTTATATTATTATTATTTATTTATTATTACGGCGTTTTAAGCCTAAAACTTAGATTATTACAAATTTTTAAATACATTTTAATAATAATAGGATTTCTAGCGTTTGGGGTGTCGGAATGCATGAGATTCCGATCAGCACGGGAACTGGTGGTCCCAACGGGCGAGTCTTGGAGTCATATCATTGGGAGGTTGGAAGGACGTGTTCTCAATCCTGCCCTACTCCAAGACGTATGATTACCCAGTTTTATTATTTATGCTGTCGGAATGCATTTGATACCGGTCAACCCAAAAGCTAGCAGCTCAGCAGAATAAGCCACTGTTGTTGTTGTAGCAATGCTCGCCCCACCTAATAGCCGCGACCGATCACAAATTGTCATCAATATCCTCTAACGGGAGTCCAAGGAAACTTGCCGTTTCAACAGGGGTGGACCATAAGGAAAGGGGTGTTAGAGGCGTTGGTTCCACATTACAATTGAAGAGATGGTTGGTGTCATGTGGGGACACGTTGCAAGCGAGGCATACATTTTGTATGTCGGGGTTGATTCTGGATAGGTAAGAGTTTAACCTGTTACAGTATCCAGAACGAAGTTGAGCAAGAGTGACACGCGTTTCCCTGGGGAGTATGCGTTCTTTTTCCGCAAGTTTTGGATAATTTTCGTTAAGCACTGGATTCACCGGGCAATTCCCGGCATAAAGGTTCGACGCCTGTTTATGGAGTTCACCAAGGACCTGCTTGTGTTTTTTCACTTCATACGGCTGGGTTCTCAGGTGCCGTATTTCCTCAAAATGCTTACGGAGATGACTCCTTAAGCCCCTAGGCGGTGCTGGTTCATCAATCAGATGTCTGTTGGGATGCCCAGGTTTCTGGGGAGTATTCTCGCCTCATTATGCAGATGGTGTTCTGGGGACATAAGAAGACAGCCCGTGGCGATTCTGAGAGCAGTATTTTGGCAGGCCTGTTGTTGTTGTTGTTGTAGCGATTAGGTTACTCCCCGAATTGGCAGGCCTGTAGTTTCTTCCAGTGGGTGATTTTTAGGCTTGGCGACCATATGGGTGACGCGTAGCACGTAATCGGCTGGCTAATTGCTTTGTATGTAGTCATGAGCGTTTCTTTATCTTTTCCCCAAGTACTGCCAGCGAGGGATTTGAGGATTTTGTTACGGCTCTGAATTCTCGGAACAATTGCGGCTGCGTGCTGACCAAAATTTAGACCCTGATCAAACGTCACACCCAAGATTTTGGGGTGTAGGACAGTCGGTAGCGTAGTGCCATCGACGTGGATGTTCAAAATGGTCGACATTTGGGGCGTCCATGTTGTAAATAAGGTCGCGGAAGATTTAGTCGGTGATAATGCCAGGTTTCGCGAGGCGAAAAAACTGGAGAGATCAGGGTGGTAGCCGTTTATTTTATTGCATAGCGCATCGATCTTTGGGCCTGGGCCTGTGGCCATTATTGTGCAGTCATCGGCGTAGGAAACGATTGTGACTCCTTCCGGTGGTGAAGGTAGCTTAGATATGTAGAAATTAAACAAAAGTGGGGATAGGACACCACCCTGTGGCACCCCTTGTTTAATTCTCCTTGGTTTTGATGCTTCGTTTCTAAATTGCACCGATGCCTGCCGACCACCCAGATAATTTGCGGTCCACCTTTTAAGACATGGGGGAAGGGTAGACCCTTCCAGGTCCTGCAGCAACGAGCCATGGATGAAGAATAAGCCACTCTTATCGGACGGTTGGAAAGGACGTATTTTCAATCCTCCCTGTACCAGCTTTTATGTAAACATAATTAATTATAATATATCATTGTTGTAGGAATATACGTGATTCACATGAATACTCCAACTGTTTGTCTGGGACGATATTTTCAGGAATTCTTTCCTAATTTTTTTGCGAGCAATATATGTATTTGACCTGATGCATAAGGTTCCTCTGTGTCTATTTGGATTGCCGTGTACGCTCAAGGATCAGTAACATGAAATACAGATACAAAATATGTTATCTTATTGGAAGGGTTTTGCAATATTCTACTAAACTTTTTTTGAAGGTGTTTAAGTTTTCACAATTTTTAACATGATTAGGTAGTTCATTAAAACATTTCAGGCCTTTGTAAAATATATTTTGCTTGTCCATTTCTGTTTTGAGAAGAGGTAATCTAAAATTATTATTTTCCCTGATTATGTAAGAATGGGTTTCATTCACATACACGAGTTTTTCACTTAGGTAGGCTGGTAATTTACCATGCTTGATATAAAATACAAATTTCATACTATGGTAAAATATCAACTGTTTCACGCTCAGCCAGTTTAGTGCATCAAGCATACTCTTTATGGAAGTGTCGTACCTCACTTTCAATATAAATCTCATAGCTTTGTTTTGCATAATTTGTAACCTGTCTACTTGTGTTTCATTGGCAATAAAGAATATTGTAGGGCAATATAAGAAGTGCGGTTCTATGATGGATCTATAAAATTTCAACTTATATTTCTTACTAATAAGTTTACACGATCTCTTCCAAAATCCAATTTTTTTGCCCATTTTGGCAACAATATAATCAATATGATCTGTAAACCTCAGTTTATTGTCAATCAGGATCCCTAAGTACTTAAATATTTTGACATCCTCAATGCTCGTATTCATTATTTTTAGATCAAAATTAAGTGATTCTCTATTGGTCGTCCTAGATAAAACCATGAACTTAGTTTTGTTAACGTTAAGCTTGAGTTTATTAGTGCAAAGCCATCTATACAATGAGTACACATCTTCTTGCATTTTGCTCCTTGCTATTGAAATGTCCGTTTCATTTACTTCAAGTAGCGCATCATCTGCAAACAACCTGACTTTACTATATTTCAGTGCTGATGATATGTCGTTTATGTAAATGTTGAACAGGATTAGTGCTAATACCGACCCTTGTGGTAAACCTATGTCCACTTGTGCCTCGGATGAGACTACTGACTCGATGGTTGTTCTTTGTTTCCGGTCTGATAAGAAGCTTCTGAACCACTGCAATTCATTTTCCCTAATACCAATTTTTTGTAGTTTATCGAGCATTATATTCCTATCAATTGTTTCGAACGCTCTTTTCAGGTCAATGAAAACTGCTACTATATGTTTTTTTAGGCTCAGCTCTTCCTTCCAGCTAGATATGACGTAATTTAACGCCGTCTCGCAAGAGTGCCTTTCTCGGAAACCGGATTGTTCCTTTATAAGGATTTTATTATTTTCTAAGTAATTAAGCAGTTAATTTTTTTTACAATTTCCAGAATTTTTTCTATGTTCGGCAATGTATTTATCGGCCTTAGTTCTTCTGCCATTATTGAATCTTTTACTTTCCTAATTGGTACTATTGTCGAAATTTTCCACATGTCTGGCACTATTCCAGTAGTCATGGATTTGTTTATAGCGGTTGCATAGAAGAAACCCATGTACGATACCGAATCTTTAATTACGCCTTCTGAAAGTATAACATCCTCAACCGTAATTTCTTCGAATTTTAAACATGACATAGTTGTAAATTGGAAGTCGTTCTGACTCTGAACAACTTCAATTTCCCTGTTTATATCAACAATGCTATCTATAAAGAAGGAGTTCAATGCTTCAGCAATATCGCGGGGTGTATCATATGTCACACCTTTTACGATCACCGTCAATATCTTTTCTTTTGGCCCCGTTAAGTTTACAGCATGCTGTAAGATGACCATCGTGGTCATCTTTATTCTTGCGTCGTAGTTGACGCAGGTTATCGCCCAAACGCTTTAACGCAACTTAAGTAAGGCACACAATACTAATTGCGTAGACTTCTCGCACATACACTGCTTCTAATACCAAAACAAGAAACTGATGAACTTTACTTTTTAAATATAGTCTTTTTAAAATTTATTTGTTGAATATAAAAATGTTCACAAACTTAGAAAATTTAATATATATGTATATATATATATATGTGAGCTGCTGGAAACTTTTGCTTCTTGACGAGTTGAATGCGCGAAATTAATTGGCGTCATTCGAAGTGACGTTTATGAAGGTAACCCTCATGGTGAGTGATTGGTGTGGTCAAAAAAATTGACGTGGTTAATATTTAATGATTGATGTTATGGTCACTCAACACTTATCATAAGGGTTGCCTTACATCATCCCCCTTTGGAAAAGAAGAATTGGCCAAATTCTTCTGTCCCAAACGTGATGTATTTTATCTTAATAAAAGTTTAAGACTGTTAAACTAAATTTAAATCTACATCTATGTTTAGATCTAAATTAAAAATGAAATTCTAAAGTCTAATTCTAAAGTAGGACTTAAATTTAATTTTTATAATTAAAAACAATTTTTTTGTGTTTTAATTCTACTGTATGAATTAAGTTCTTAATTTTTAATGATTGTTTAAATTTATTTGATTTCATTGTCTTTTTTTCAGGTTTGGAAGAAAAACATTTTATTTCTAATTTAACAATAGAGATTAACTTTAAATAATCTTGAATTTAAAAATTTAATTTAATTAATTTTTCTTATTCTATTTTTATGTACTATTTTTTTCTTTTTCGTTTCGTCATCAATTAACGTGACGTTTACGCCGTCAATACCTATTACGGTATACGGACCAATATAGATACTACTATGCTTGTCGCGGGGTTCTTTTTCAAGCAATACCTTGTCAAATACCTTGACAGATATTGGTTGTGAACTTTTGTTATATCCGGTTTGATTTTTTAATTTGTGTTCTGTAACTGTTTTATTCGCTATTTCGTGAGTTTTTTGAAAACGAAATTTAACTTCTTTCGAATAGTTTGCTATGTTATAAATCGGGTCTATTTTATCGGTTTGCAGTTCTTTTGGTAAGTTAGCTGCTTTGCCAAATACTAATTCATATGGTGAGAATTTATTATCGAATACTGTGTTTGTTGTTGTGTTATGAAGAAAAGTGAAATATTTCAAGTAGACATCCCAGTCGGAAAAATTGGGATTTAGAAAAGATCTTAAATATTCATTGAAAACTCTGTGATTTCGCTCTACTGTGCCAAGAGTTTCATGATGGTACGCTGTGGAAAATTTATGTTCTATTTTTAATAGTTTTGTTAACTCTGAAAAAATTTCATTTTTGTATTCGGTACCTAAATCAGTTTTAATCGTCTTCATAATGCCATATATTAGTATGAAATTTTCAAAGATAGCTGATGCGACCGTTTTTGCACTTTTGTCAGGTATCGCAATCGTTACTAAGTATTTGCTGAGATCGCATATAATGGTGACAGCGAACTTGTTACCATTATCGGATTGAGGTAGAGGTCCTATAGTGTCAATGACAACAATGTCGAATGGCTTACATGGTGTTTCGGTTAGGACTAAATTTTCTTTTGTTTTTGGCTTAACCTTATTCAAAAGACATTTTTCGCAGTTTTTAACAAATTTCGCTATATCGCGCGTCATGCCTTTCCAATAATATTTGGTTCTGAGTTTTGCATAAACTTTTTTGCTACCGAAATGTCCTCCTAAAATTGGGTCGGTATGGTAAGTTGTTATTAATTGTTGTTTTTTGTCTTCGTCTGTCACAGTTTCTACGGGTTCGGTTAGGACGATTTCTAAATGTTTTAAAATTTTATTCCCAGTGGTTTTCAGATCTGATATCGAAAAATATTTAAAAAGATTATCATTTTTTTGCAATTCAATTATATTAATATTGCGCTTGCCAGCTTCTTTTTGTAGCTTCAAAAGTAATTCATCTAAATGTATTATTTTGTTAGCACACGCAACCTTAATTAACTCAATCTTTTTGTGTTTTAAATGCGCATTTAATTCAAAATTCGTAATTTTACCACTTTTATCATAATTTATTTGTGATTTTACTCTGGGTATTTTCTTTGAAAATTTGTTTGAAAAATTATCATAAACTTGTAATTTTATGTTTTCTTTTACTTTTTCTTCTTTGAGTATTTCTTGTTGCATTAATTGTTCTTGTTTTGTCTGTGATCTTGTCTGTACTGCTAAAATTGATGTTCCTGAATTTTTTATTTCTTCTATTGTGATGCGAGAGAGTGCATCTGCTCCTACGTTCGTTTTACCTTTTATGTATTCAATAGTGAAGTTGTACTCTGCCAGTTCAAGTCTGATACGTGAAAGTTTTGAAGAGGGATCTTTCATATTGAACAAGTAAACTAATGGACGATGATCGGACTTGACTGTAAAGTGTGTGCCATATATGTATGGTCTGAACTGTTTTATTGCAAAAAATATAGCTAAAAGCTCTAACTCAATTATTGATTTCTTTTGTTCTGAATTATTAAATGATTTGGACGCGAAACAAATTGGTAAGTCAATGCCATCTTTATTTTGACTTAAAATGGCACCACAACCAATTTTTGAAGCGTCGACAGTAATTATAAATTCCTTTTTGAAGTCTGGGTATTGGAGAATTTGAGGAGAAATTAAGGATTTTCGAAGTTTTTCAAATGCTATATCACATGATTGATCCCATTTAAATTCCACTCTTTTCCTGCTAAGTTTATTTAAAGGTGCTGCTATGGAAGCAAAATTTGGTATAAACCTTCTGTAATAATTGGCGAATGCCACGAATCGTCTTACTGCATCTTTATCGGAAGGTTTCGGATATTTCTTTATTGCAATTATTTTGGAATCGTCTGGAAGTAGACCTTTTGACGAACATTTGTGTCCTAGGAAAGTGACTTCTGAACGCATGAAGTTGCATTTTTCGGGATTTAGACGCAAATTAAATTTTTTGCATGTTTGAAAGACTTGTTCTAAATTTTTAAGATGGTGAGCTTCGCTGCACCCAATGACTATAAGATCATCGACATATAAAAAGGCTTGGTTTGGAGAAATTCCTGAAAAGGCAATTGACATCATTCTTGAGAATGAATTCGGAGCTACGTTTAAGCCGAATGGTAAAACTTTCCATCGAAAAGCACCGCGATCAGTGCTGAATGAAGTGATGTCTCTAGAATCTTTATTTAATGGGATTTGGTGAAAACCTGAATACAGATCCAATGTAGAAAAATATTTGGCTCTGCCTAGATTATCAAGAATATCGTCTATTCGTGCATGTGGGAATTTGTCTGCTATCAATTTTTTGTTTACGGCTCTAAAGTCAACACACATCCTGTAGGATTTCTGTCCATTTGGGTTTTTCTTTGGCACAAGTATCAATGGACTATTATAGTTGGAATAGCTGTGTTCTATAAGATCGTTTTGCAATAAATTATCAACTTGTTTATTAATTTCCTCTCTCTGACAATATGGTAAACGGTAGTTTTTTATGTAAACAGGATTTGTATCTGTCAATCGTAATTTCTGTTCATAAAAGTTGTTAAGTGTCATACGATCGGTCTTTAGTGCAAAAATATCATCATATTTTAGACATAAATCGAGAAGTTTTGGTTTGGCATAGTTCGGCATTTGTTTTTCTAAAATTGATTTTAATTCCTCTGACCTTTTCGAATCTTTTGAAAGATCATTGATTTTATACACGTTATAGTTGGTGATTTCATCCGTAAGTATGTTACAATTTCTTACGTATTTTACCTCGTCGGTGACGTTTAATACCTTTATTATCGGATTGTTGGTGTCAACAATACACTTTGCGGTGAACACACCACTACAAATTTCCTGTGCGTCTATGAAAACTGGATGTTTAGATTTTTTCAGCTTAAATAAGCGATAAACTTCGCATCTAGGAGGAATTATCAATGTATTATCGGTTGTATTATGTAAAATTGAAATTTTATGAATATTTTTGCCAATGCCAATTGTTATGCTCTCGTTTGCATAGTCTATAATGCAATTGTATTTTTTCAAAAAGTCTTTGCCTAAAATACCATCTGACGGTATGTTGAATTTGTCATCTACTACATTTAAAGTATGTGGAATTGAAAAATTTGAATAAAAAAGTTCTGTTTTAATGGTACCCAATGTTGAAACTGTATCTGTCGTAACACCCGTTATATTTATAATATTGTTGTTATTTATAGAAACATTTTGTTTTAAACTTGAAAGTTTTATAATTGATATATCAGCCTGTGTATCTACTAAGAAAGTGCATGTTTTAAAAGAGTCAATACAATTCAGTTCGATAAAATCTGAGTAGTTCAGGTTTAAACAATAAATTGATTTATTTTGAAAAACGTTATTTAATTCAGATTCTGGTCCCCCAGTGTTCGCTCCTGAGGGCCGTTGGCGTTTAAAGTGCGTACACTAGCGTTATTTGTAGTATTTGAACGTCGATTGTTGTTGTTACTGTTGTTATTGCTGTTGTTTCTGTTTACGGGCCTGCTATTGTTATTTCGAAAATTACCATTATTTCGCGAGCCATAATTATTGTTGTTATTATGCCTATAATTGCTATTGTTGTTTCTGTTAAAATTGTTGTTGTACCTCGAAAAGTTGTTCCTATTATATTGATTTGACCTGAAGTTACCTCGAAAACTATTATTTTGCCTGTTATAACGTGATCTAAACGCTAGTACCTGCCTTTCACTTGTTTGGTTATTTTGTTCTACGATCATTTTCGCAACTACATCCTTAGAATCAGTAAACGTAGTTGACGCTAAAATTGATTTTACTAGGTCTGAGCGAGTGTTAAGCCGACAAACGTTGACGGTTTGTTCGACTGCCATTTCGTGCGCTTTTTCCTGAGTCATTCCTTCTATAACTAATGATCGTTCTAAAGCATCGGAAAGTTCCTCAACACGTTTAGCGAATTCAGTATGATTGTTATTAAAAACTTTTAACGATGCGATTTTTCCTGCAACAACTTTTGAGTTGTCAGGTTTTATTCTACCTTTTAATGCATCTTTTATTTGTTGAATTGTTGTTACTTCATTTGGAATTGCCTCACGCGCTTTCCCTTCTAACTTGGATTTTATAAACGAAATGAAAGTATTTGTCAAATTTTCTTCCATCAAATCTTCTATCAAAACTATTTTATCTATAAAGGATGCAAGTGAAAGCGGATCGCCGCTGTAGTTTTCTCTAATTATGGATGCACACATAGTAATAAAAGTTTTCTTTTGCTCTGAAGTCGCCATTGTTGGTTGTTCTTCGCTAATTGTGTCTAAATTATTATTGTGGAGTGAATTGGAAAATCCAGGGAAATCCTCAAGAAAAGATACGTGACTTTTTTTAATAATACTAGCTTTGTAAGCTGAAGTTGTCGATGCGTCAGATAATTCTTCCTCAGTGTCAAAATCCGAACTTGATTCGCTTTCTTGTATTAATTCAGAAAGATCTTTGGGTATTTTTATATTGCAGTTAATTCTAGAAAAACATTTAGTGAGTTGTTCTCTGCACTTTGACAAACTTTCGATTATTGAACTAGGCTTATCTCGATTTTCAAAATATGAATTTACTTGTATTATGATTTGGTTATAGCTTTTAATTAAAGCATCTTCATATTCTATTGATTTTTTCGCTGAGATAGATCGGTTATTTAAAACTCGTTTAGTAACTTTAGTGAAATTAGAGCGTAAATTTTTGAAATTGGAATCAAAATCTGACATTTGACAACTGACATCTGAAAACTTTATTACATTTATTGAAAATGTTTACCTCCGTGGCAGAAAAAAAAATGTTTCATAAAAAAATTCGGAAAAATGTTAAGATTAACGCTGTAGGCACTGTTTATACAAGAATGAATTTGAAACTATTCATTCGCTCAGTAATTGTGGTTTGTAATTTAAAAAAAATTTTTTTTTTGTTTAAAAATCAGAGAATATTCGAAATATTCAATATCGATGAGTTAATTGGTAAATCGTAAAGATTCGCATATTCGAAAGGCACTGTATTTAAGACTTATTTTGTAAATGCAAGTGAATGTTGAAATATTTTATCCGCACTGTATTCGTTTAATAATGCAAGGAGAAAAAAAAACTGTTGGGATATTTGAAAGACACTGTATATAATACACAGTTTGAAAAGAGTCGCAAATGTAAGATATGTTGAAATATTTGGAATACACTGTATTCGTGTGATGCTTCGAAGGAATTGTTAACTATTTGAATGGCACTGTATTTGTTGCAAAAAAAAATATGTAAATGTTTAGACATCTATGATGCTTAATTTCCGAAGAAATAATTGGAAAAAGAGAAAAGTAAGCTTCCACCGATAAAAATAAATTTTCACCATTACTCTGATTGACTGTAACCCGTATATGTTGATATTTAAAGTCAATGAGAATTTTCCAAAATTGATTAGGTTTGAATAACTATCGCAAAATTTTGGCGAAAAGATTTGATATTTTTGGTATTATACATATAAAATTGATGTATAATTTGCGTTTCAAAAAGGTTTTAAAAAATGTATAAATTTGAAAAAATATTTTTTCCGATTGTATTTATTACGAAGCAGTGTTCGCATTTAAAATAAAAAAATTCCAGTTCCATATTAATGTTCGAAAAAGAAAGAATATAGTAATATATGCGTGATAATATGCATGTGATGGCCGTATATTTGAAATTATATTTAATGTGCATTCGAATTTTTGGCGATATTTGAATGTTTATATGTTTATATTTCAATATAATTGTTTTATGTATGTAAGTAATTTGAAAAATTCAATTTCTTAATTTAATTAGTTTAACATGTTATTGTCTTTAAAGTAGAAAAAGTATGTTGCTACATGCGTAGTAAACAAATGTTTAAGAAAAGTATGTTTATAATCAAAAGTGTCAAATTGTGTTGCTACATGCGTAGTAAACAAATGTTTAAGAAAAGTATGTTTATAATCAAAAGTGTCAAATTGTGTTGCTACATGCGAAGGCTACATGTGTATTACGAAAAATTGTTGCTAAGTTTATAGTATACATGTATATATATTGAGAAAGCCAAACTACCTACGTATGTACAAAGTTAAAATTTTATATACGTATATTTTAAGGTACTGTACCGCCCTTTTTTCTGCTTTGCTTGCTGCCTTTGCTTGTATACTGCTGAAATTTGTTGTTGTTGTCTTCCTTTGCTGCCGTTACCCACTGATGCTTTTTCTGCTTCTCTGCCTCTCATTCTTGCTTCTGTCTTTTTGCTTCTTTTGCTTTCTCGAATTTTTGTGGATGAGTAAATGGCTTGGGGTTATATTTAACCGCTATTAACGGTGCTCTGTAAAGGCGTCACTGGTGGTTGTGTTTTTAATATCACCGTTATGGCATGGTACAGCCGATTAAAAATTAAATTTTTGTTCATATATACATATGTGTATGTATGTATGTTCCAGCCCATCACAACTTTCTAACACTTCTTTATATTTTCAAAAATGTATATATGTATATTTTCTTTTATATGTATTTTAAATGTAAATTTTTGGGTAAAAGTCCACTTTTCGTTGTAGTTTTGGTTTTTTTTTTTGAAATTTTATAATTTTTGTAGTGTTTGAAATTTTAAGATGATTTTTTTTTTGTAGTCTTTTTGTAATTTATAATGTTTTTGTAGTCTTTTTATGATTCTATGCTACTTCATGTAATTTTTGCAAAGTTTTTCTTTGTCTTTTATATTATTTTACGTATTTTTGCATTAGCACAACCACCACGCACTTTTTTCGTCCATAACCCCACGCACATATATATATATTTTTTTTAAAACCTTAAATTGATTTTGTACTGCAGGGAATTTTCTTCTTCCCCGGAGCCATCTTTTGCCGCAGGCATGGCCACGGTCGCCATGTAAGACGACCATCGTCACGGTCGCCATGTAAGATGACCATCGTGGTCATCTTTATTCTTGCGTCGTAGTTGACGCAGGTTATCGCCCAAACGCTTTAACGCAACTTAAGTAAGGCACACAATACTAATTGCGTAGACTTCTCGCACATACACTGCTTCTAATACCAAAACAAGAAACTGATGAACTTTACTTTTTAAATATAGTCTTTTTAAAATTTATTTGTTGAATATAAAAATGTTCACAAACTTAGAAAATTTAATATATATGTATATATATATATATGTGAGCTGCTGGAAACTTTTGCTTCTTGACGAGTTGAATGCGCGAAATTAATTGGCGTCATTCGAAGTGACGTTTATGAAGGTAACCCTCATGGTGAGTGATTGGTGTGGTCAAAAAAATTGACGTGGTTAATATTTAATGATTGATGTTATGGTCACTCAACACTTATCATAAGGGTTGCCTTACAATGCTTAAGATACTTCCACATTAGCCTGCTATCTGAACAATTGATATCAATATTATTCTCCATGTATTTAATCTTTTTAAATTTGATTAGTTTTTTGTAGTACTTCGCGACCATGTTATATTCGGTATAGTCACCCGTTGCTCTAGCTTGTGAGTGCAACCGGTATTTTAGTTTATTCGATTCTGTCAATTCTTGGTCATACCATTTATTTCTTAACTTTACCGTACTGTTTTTTTCAAACGTTAGTACTCCCATACAATCTAGTAAACAAGTATTTATATAGTTGACCATGTCGTTGACATTCATGCTTCTTATTAAACTGTGATCGCAATTCCTCAGTAGAGTCGTCAAGTTATCGGCCGAATAATTCTCCCAGGATGTTGATGAAATGACTCTTCGTAACGGGTTTGAATTACTTACTTTTATAGCAAATGAAATAGTTTCGTGATCGGATATTCTGTGGTCTTCAAGATTTACACAAGACAGTATATCAGCGTTTGCATATAATAAATCTATTTTTGTTTGAGAAGCTTTCGCGACTCTTGTATTGAAATTTATTTTTTGTTTCATAGCGCTACGTGCACAAATTTCATTCAGTTTGTAGCTACTCGAAGAGTTAATATTTAAGTTTATATTGAAATCTCCAACTAGAAGGGAATTCGTACCTGATTCTAATACTTCTGATAAAATACTCTCTACGTGATTTAAAAATTCACTGTCACTAGAACTTGGGGAATGGTACAACACACCTATTTGCCACTTAATGTCCACTTGCTTTAATTTTACTATAGCACACCATACATTTCTATCAATTGATCGATTAAACTTGACTTTGTACTTCATTTCCTTTTTCAGTAATAAAACGACCCCTCCCGTATGTCTACTATGAGAGTCGCAGCGAATTAATGTATACGGTGCAATATTAATATTATATAAGATCATTTTGTACTTTTTTAATGAATTTAGTTGTTCTCTGCATCACTCCTATTTTATTAGCAACTTTTTTAATTGTATAATTTATATGATCTTCAAATTTGAGTTTATTATCAATTATTATTCCTAAGTATTTTATACTGTTAACTCTTTGTATGATTTCATCATTTATTTTTAGCTCGGCTATATCCTCCTCATTGATATTCCTCCTTGTTATTATCATATATTTAGTTTTATTTATGTTTAGTTTCAGTCTATTACCACACAACCATTTATACAAGTTATTTAGCTCATGTTGAATTTTGGCAAGTGCAGTATTAATATTATTTTCACTTATCATAATTAATGCATCATCCGCAAAAAGTCTAATTTCACATCCTTCGATAGCATTGACTATGTCATTTATGTATATAAGAAATAATATAGGTGCCAATACTGAGCCTTGAGGTAACCCTATGGGTACCTCTAATTCATCCGACGTCACAGCATTTATAACTGTTTCTGCTTTCCCTGCTTCAAATAGTTGCGGAACCATTTAAGTTCAATATCAGTTATGCCAATCCGTTGCATTTTTTTTATTAATATCTCTCTATCCACCGTTTCAAAAGCTCTTTTGAGGTCAAGGAAAACTGAAACCACTACTTTTTTGTTGTTTAGCTCTTCTTTCCAATCAGATATCACCAAGTTCAGCGCTGTCTCACAGGAATGTTTTTTCCTAAATCCTGACTGTTGGTAGACTAGTATATTATTTACTTCAAGATGATTCACCAACTGATTCTTAACAACGACTTCGAGAATTTTAGCATCACTTGGAACAGTATTTATGGGTCTAAGTTCTTCAGGTTGCATTGTCTTTTTAACTTTTTCCACAGTTATTATTGTTGACGTTTTCGACATTTCAGGTACCACACCATCTTCTAAGCTGTTATTGATTATTTGAGCATAGAAATATCCGGTATACGATATACAATCTTTTAGTACACCTTCGGATAGCAGTTTTCTTCCACCTATTTTATATTTAAAGTCTGTTAGGATATTAATTACATCATCGGTGGTAATTTCAGCAAACTTTAATTTTGAATGGACTTGTGTATCCTCTAGTGCTAATTTACAGGTTTCGATGTTATTATTAATTTCAATCACACTGTTTATAAAAAATCTATTTAGAACATTCGCCAGATCGCTTTCGTTTTCAACCAGTATGCCATCCAGTATCACCTTTTTTATCCCTTCGTTATCTTTAGTTTGGTTAACCGTTTGTTTGAGGAATTTCCACATTTCTTTAGCATTATATTCATTCAAAATGATTTTATTCTCCATATACTTTATTTTTTTTAATTTGACTACTTTTTTGTATGACCTATTTATATTTTTATATTCATCCCACTCTCCAGTTTGCAACGCACGCGTGTACATATTGTATTTATATTTATTCATTTGTGCCAATTCTCTGTCATACCATTTATTCATTAACTTGATATGCAACACAATATGTAACTCTGAAATGGTGGATCGCATTTATAACATATGTATGTGAACTAGCGACAAATAGAACACGTTAGATCAATAACTTCTTAAAATTTTTAAAAATAGTTGAATAGTTACATACAAGGCTATTGTCTGAAAGAATTTTTTTTTCAGTCACTGATCGTAAAATGAAAAAAGTACGAATTTTCGATACGTGATCATATAAAGCAATACGAGCAACCTAACCAAGCCTAAAGACTACTCACTGGAGGAAGCTACAGGTCTGCCAAAATACTGCCCTCAGAACCGCCACGGCTTGTCTTCTTGTGCCCCCAGAACATAATCTACACAATGAGGCGAGAATACTCCCCATTAGGGAGAGAAATCAAAATGCTAACCAAACAGTTTCTGTTGAATACCCAGAAACCTGGGCATCCCAACATACATCTGATTGATGAGCCTGCACCGCCCCGAGGCTTAAGGAGTCATCTCCGTAAGCATTATAAGGAAATACTGTATCTGAGAACACAGCCGTATGAAGCTAAAAACTCCTCAGTGAACTCCACAAACAGGCGTCGGAGCCAACGCCTCTAACACCCCTCTCGTTATGGTCCACCCCTGCTGAAACTGCAAGTTTCCTTGGACTCCCGTTAGAGGACATTGACCTATTGAATGGAGCGAAGCACTGCTACAACGAATTATGAATGAAACAAGTTAAACAAACCACGTGAGTTTATTGAAACAAAGTTTATTTTCAAGATTATTGTTCCACTTTTGCACCTCAGTTTATATGGCGAAAGTTGTTATTGTTTAAATCGAATTTAAATTGATCAACTCTCGATAGACACTTCGAGGGTTTTCGCCGGATATAGATCCGTTACACCTTATTTCGTTGAGGAACTTGAGGACGCCAGAGCCTCGCCTGCAAAATATGTTTATGATACATTCATATATGTAACAGGGTTCTCCTCGCGTAGGTAAGGTTGACAATTGGGTTGCGGAAGCGTAAAGCTATAAAGCTTTGCATTGCGCTTAGAACCCCCCTAAAATGTTGTACTTGGAACTGAAATCTGACAACATATTAACTTATTAATTGATACTTAAATAAAATTATGTATGATAGTTCCATAAGCAAACATGAATAAATAAACAAAAAATAATTCTTGTTTTAAAATAATTAATATAAAATATGCTTATAGTTTCAGATGCCTCCTGCTCGCTGTTTTTTATTGTCTCTATACAAAATGTCTGGTTTTCAATATATATGCACAATCACCAGGTGGTAAGTAAATTAAAATATCAAGTATAGTGTTAAAGATATATCCTGTAATAGTTAAAACAAGTAAAGGTATGTAAGTTCGGGTGTAACTGAACATTATATTCTCAGCGTGAGCTTCAATTGCACATTTCATTTCAGATAAATTACTTTTCTACATAACACGTGGCACCGCCCGTTTAAAAAAAATGTCTCCCCATTTCCTCTTACAATAAAACTTGATAAGTGAAATATCATTGATTCAAAACAAATTTTTGTTAAGTTATAGCTTATTATTCTAGTCTACGACCCTTTTAAACTGTTTAATATCTAAGCTGTGGTCTTTAACCGATCCCGTCCATTTTTACCAGAAATATTTTCTACTATAGGGAAAATTTGTGTACCCAATTTTATTACAATCCGTTAATTTTTCTTCGAGTTATGGCTCCCGGCGGTGCCACGCCCATTTTCTAAAATTTGAAGTTTTTCCTATTTATTGTTATAAATCCACTTAGGAAATGAAATACCATTGATATAAAGCTATGCAAAGATATAGCTTATTATTTTCGTCTGCGACCCTTTTAAAAATCTTGTATATAAAAGTGGACGTGGTCCTTAACCGATTTCGTTAATTTTTCTTCAAAGAATTCCTAGTAGTACCCTCACTAGGGTAGGCACCATGCCATTGGTGTGAGGGCTTAGCCGATCTCCATAGCGCCCGACTATGAGGCGGAGCTGTTTAGGACTGGCATCTACGCCGTTTCGCGTCATCGGAGGGCGGCGGGATGTCGGTGACCAAGAACTGCCAACCCCCTAATCCAGGGTGTTATGCGGACCGTGCCTATTGGACGATTTGCAGCCAGGGGATAAATTCGGCTGTATTCGAACGGAGCCTTCCCGATACCGGGCCACCTCGGGAAGTATTGATGGCCTTACCATCGTAAGGGGCGCTGCCGTGGCTAACGGTTATTTCCCCGTATATATTACTGGATCGCTGAGCCCGCCTTGTCGGGCATGTGGTCGTACGACCAAGATGAACGACTCATTACCAAATCGCAATAAGGAGGATGATAATAGGAGGACTGAGTCGTAAGCCAGGGACGACGAATACGCATTAAGCGATGCGTCGGACTCGGTGAGCGAGAGCAGTGCTGATTAAATGAACTCCGTGTTGGAAAAGCACACAAATTAAAACTGAGTAGAAGAGTGGAGAAGGGTACGGAGCAGAAGAAGTAAAAGAGCTCTCTCGCAGTACCGTGCAGCACTAAGAATTTTCCAACGCCTGGGAGCAGTGGTCGACCCAACAGAAGTGGAGATCGAGCGCTTGGAATGGGCCCATGAGACGGTAGAGGTAGGTCGAAGGCAGTTCAAAAGGTTTGCTGCTAGAAACCCTCGGTTCTGCAACTGGTACGAGGAGGAAGAAGCGTCGAATGGCAGAATGAAGAGACAACGTTCGGCGGAAGGCGACAAGCCTGCTTTCAAGAGGCAGAAAGCACCCAGTCCCAGAGCCGCGAGGCAGGGTAGTCGCATAGACAAGACAAGTAGGCCCAAAGCTGTAAGACAGATGGCCCCAATAGCGAGGTAGCAACTACCTCGAAATCTGCGAATCAAAGGGAAGTTCCAACTATGGAAGTAGGAGATAAGCCAAAGGGAGATAACGGTAAGACTCCGGCTTTCTCGTAGGTGCTAAAGGGAGTTAAAACTAAAGGGAGTTAACACTAAGACTCTGACTTTTCCCGAGAAGATGAGTGATGTGGAAAAGCAGTCACTGGCTGTGGCGCTGGTTGATCGTAGCAGTCCTTTCGGACAGATGACTACTGAAAGGTGGAGATCTGTAGAAAGGGAACTTATTAGCTTAATGCTTAAGATGATGTGGGAACAACCAAGTAAGCCCCTTCCAAACTTTGATTCGGGGGGATGGTATAATGGTGTGAAGGTGATAGCGTGCGACAACATCGCGAGCTTGCGGTGGCTGGAGGAAGTGGTTTCAAACCTCCAAAGGCAAGGCACGAACGCGCGGTTTGAGGTGGTGGATAAAGCGCAAATCCCCACGGTACCAAAAGTTAAGGTATGGATACTATGCGTGATGTAGTCGGAGGATACACTGCGACTTCTGCAGAATCAGAATCCGAACATACCGACACAGGATTGGAAGGTACTTACTGTATCTCGGCCTACGGAGGAAGGTCAGTTCTACATCTTCAAAATATACAAGCAGGCGGAGGATATATTGTACACGCAGCTTGGAAAAATGTCCTTTTGTACAGGCAAAATTTATATGCGACTCAGGAAAAGAAGTCCCGAGGATAAAAATCCTAACACGCTGGAAGTGGGCGAAGTCGAAAAGGAACTCAAAAGCCTAAGGGAAAAAAGACAGGCGGAGGTAGCCGACGTCACCACGAAGGTGTTAGAAGCGGACCAACAGCCAGATAGTGCTGCGAGTCGCACAGAGGAACCCCGGCGCAACAGTTACAAGAGGCTGAAGGGGGCTTCGAACACTCTAAACCAAAAGGGCAAGGGGAGGGCGACGACGTCACGACGAAGGTGCTGGAGGGGGACAAACAGCCCAATGGTGCTGCGAGTCCTACAGATAAACCTCCAACACAGTACAGTGGCGTCGAGCGAACTCCTAACCCTTGAGGAGGGTTCGTTTGACGTGGCGCTGATCCAGGAGCCGTGGCTTTCATCGGGAGGAAAGGTTTCTGGACTTAGTGCGCGCGGATTTGGCGTTTACTATGCGCAAACGGAAGGACGGGTGCGAACTGTAGTAATGGTAAGGAAACAGCTGCATTCATATATGCTGGCTAATTACACTACTGAGGACCTCGTAGTGGTGGCCGTTGAGCAAAGGAATAAGCAGGCACTTCTCCTGGCATCCTGCTACATGGCCCATGCTGCGGAGGTTCCACCGATGGAGTGCAAGAGGCTAGTACAGGACGAAGGGCGCAAAGGGCGGTTGGTCATAGGCGCGGATGCAAATGCGCACCACAATGTGGGGGGAGGATCAGATACGAACGAGAGAGGCGAATCTCTATTTTTAGGGAAATGTCCCTACATACATTGGTCCAACATCCAGCAATGTTTTGGATATTACACTGAGCTCCGAACGTGATATATCAAGGTATGATTGGATGGTTCTCGATAGACCATCCTTCTCCGACCATGCGTATATCAGCTTCAGCATCCCCCTAAAGAGAGTAGAGAAGGGAGGAACCTTTAGAAAACCTAGGTCAACAAACTGGACTAAATTCCAGAAACAGGTAGAAACGAAACTGGGACAACCCAAAGAGGTTGCCGATGTGGAAGAACTGGAGGAGTCTAATGAATTCCTAACTAGGACGCTTATGACTGCGTATAACAAAGCTTGCCCTCTAAGAAGATTCAGAGGAAAAGAAAAGCCGCCATGGTGGAGCAATGAGCTGAGTCTTCTAAGAAGACAGGTAAAAGAAATGTTTAAGCTAGCAAAGACCGCGGAAAGCGATGCGTGTCGGGACGAGTACAGGGATCTACTGAGCGTAGAATTTCCAGGGCGAAGAGAATCTCATGGAAAAGTTTCTGTACGTACATAGAGTGCTCCAGCGAAACAGCACGGTTGAGAAAAGTCCTAGCAAAGGGATATATAGTCCAGGGACTAATAAAGAAAGAGAACGGGGAATGGTCGCGTAATAGTGAGGAACCCCTTGAGGTGCTTCTCGATACACATTTCCCATCTGGAGATGGTTTAGAAGAGCCAGCAGACAGCACTCGCACTTAGATCACGGAGCGGGTAGTGCCGGGCTTGGTGACCGATACCAAGATCGAGTGTGCAGTGAAGACGTTTTCTAAGTTTAAATTGCCGGGTCCAGATGGTATATTCCCGGCCATGCTACAAGTCTCAAGTAGGGCGGTCGTGGAATGGCTTAAAATAATATTCGATGGGTGCATAAGACTGACTCATGTACCGCACTCTTGGAGAACTGCTCGTGTAGCTTTCTTACCAAAGGCGGGAAAGATCGGTCACGTGTATGCCAAAGATTATAGACCCATTAGCTTAACATCATTTCTGCTCAAAACCTTTGAGAGGCTGATAGATGTGTACATAAAGTTCAACATGCGTACACCAAAGCCAAGTGGGTAGACACCGCATTGCATTGGGTGGTAATAGCGTAGAGAAAGCCCTGGAATAGAAGGAATATGCTCTAGGAATCTTCTTAGACATTGCTAGGGCTTTCAATAATGTCTCTAAATGGGCTATTATGGATGGTCTTAATTACATTAAAGTACATCCAGCCTTAACCAGATGGATCGGCTGCAAGTTAAATTGCAGGAAGATTACATCACAATGGGGATTGTACGAGGCCACGAAATCAGTGGACAGGGGAACGCCACAGGGAGGGAAGCTTTAACCTCTGCTGTGGACGCTGGTCATCAACTAACTGCTCAGGAGATTTGATGAGGGACCCGTAAAACTTACGGCTTACGCGGATGACGTTGCAATTGTCATAAGTGGAAAGTGCCCTTCAACGATTAGCTCTTTGATGGATCGGGCGCTTCGGGATATTCATACCTGCGCATCAAATGTCGGGTTGAAAGTCAACGCGGATAAAACGGATATGGTCTTGTTTACAAAGAGGTACAAGGTCCCAAATTGGATCAAGCCTAAGTTAGGAGGGGTGACCCTACAGGAGAAACCTTGCACACGGTATCTAGGAATCATCCTAGACAGTAAGCTGTCATGGAAGCTCAACGTTGAGGCTTCAACGGCACTTTATGCATGTAAAAGAATGCTGGGGTGTACGTGGGGCTTATCGCCCTCTCTTTCTCATTGGGTTTTTACAGCGATTGTAAGCCCTATCCTATACTATGGAGTTATTGTTTGGTGGAAAGCCACACAAAAAGCAACCTACCCTAAAAAAATTAGAGGGGTATGCAGATTATCAATGCTTAGCATTACGGAAGCCCTGAAAACAACCCCGACAGCTGCACTGTATGCAATTCTGCACATTCCACCTGTAGACCTGGTAGCAAAGAACATAGCGTTAACAACTACAACCAGGCTCGGTGCCTCGGGGCAGCTTGAGCGCCGACCATACAGCCATAGTAGTATAGCGGCATCAATCACAAGACGAACAGACTACCTGATTCCCTATCTGCGCTTCGAGGGCGATCTTAAGGCCGCAATAGAGTGGGCGGTTGTCGCAAGTGTGCTCAAATGGCGGACGGGGCGATACATGTGTACACAGATGGTTCCAAAGTACTGGAAGGAGTAGGGTCTGCGGTATACTGTGCTGATCCGGAAATAAACAGATCCTACAGGCCGGATTACTGTAGCGTTTTTCAAGCGGAAATAGTAGCCGTAGCCAAAGCAGTAGAAACCCTGGCAGAAAATAGCCTAAGCTGCAATCGTGTTAACTTTTATATTGACAGTCAAGCAGCAATTAAGGCAATAATCTCGCATACCACAGCATCTGAATGCGTGTTAGAGTGTAAGCAGTCCCTGGAGAGAATCGGGACAGGGAGAAGCATACATCTATATTGGGTCCCAGGGCACATGGGAATAGATGGGAATGAAAAAGCGGATGAATTAGCTAAAAAGGGCGCATCCCTTGAAGTTTGCTCCGTATACGTCCCAATTAGACTGGGCGAAATTAAGCGAAGGCGAGAGGTGCACATGATCGACCAAATAGGAAAGGCGTGGGTTCAAGCGCGGGGCTGTAATGTGTCGAAGATTTTGTGCAGGTCTTACAACCTTAAACTAACAAATTTGCTTCTATCATTAAAAAGAGAGGACTGTAGACTCATGACGGGTATTCTGACTGGATACTGCCTTCTGGCGTCACATGCCTTTAAATTAGGCTTGGTCAGTGATAGCAGATGTAGGAAGTGCGGGCTGGAGGAGGAAACGATCGATCACGTTCTGTGCTCTTGCCCTGCGCTTGCTAGGCTAAGACTCCAGCTATTAGGAGTGATACAGCTGTCAGATCTAGAAGCAGCAAGCGGCTTAAATCCTAGGAAGCTTCTAGTATTTGCCAAGAGGACGGAGTTGTTTTATAACATAGGTCCTGGTTTTTGATAGTGGTTTTCAGTTTGGTCGTTAAAACAAACTTCTGGTAACTCTACGGACTTATTCAGTCTATGTGAGGTCCTCATGGACCGGCCAGTTCAACCTAACCTATTCCTTATAGTAAAGGCAACCTCTCTGCCGAATTTTGTTACGATAAGTTTAACGATTTTTGATTTATGATTAATAATATTTGTAAAATTGATTTTATCACAAGTAGGCGGTGCCACGCCCATTTTAAAATGTTTTTCAAATCTTCATCAAAAGTCTCAATATCAGTCCACACGTCAAATTTCAACATACTAGGTGTATTATTTACTAAATAATCATATTTTTTGTGTTTTCCAAAATGTTATATATATAAAAAGTGGGCTTGGTTATCATCCGATTTCGGTCATTTTCAATACCAATCTGTTCTCGGTCCAGATAAGCTCGTGTACCAAATTCGGTGAAGATATCTCAATATTTACTCAAATTGTCGTGCTAACGGACGGACGGACGGACATGGCTCAATCAAATTTTTTTTCGATACTGGTGATTTTGATATATGTCTATATCTATCTCGATTCCTTTATACCTGTACAACCAACCGTTATCCAATCATAGTTAATATACTCTGTGTGCAAAGCACGCTTAGTAGTCATGTAAAAAGTCATGAAAAAAACCTTAAAAATCAAAGTTGAAAAAAGTAAAAAAAATGAAGTTTCGCAGGCTCGAAAATTATTTTTTTGGATGTGCGTAGTGAAACTTTTTTTCCTGAGCCCAAATCCTAACGAAAAATCGATGGCGCGATATCGGTTAACTTTCGTCCATACAAATCGACCCACCCTAATGGACGCATTCAGTCTATGAGAGGTGGTCAATAACGACGGCCAGTTCAACCTTACCTAAGGACATATTTAAAAGAAAATCCATTCTCCCTGTTAGCCTTATTTTACAGGTAGGTATGGGAATGGAGGAGAAGAAAGACTTCAATTGTAGGAATTCTCAATGCATGATTCAATCACAAAAGTTTTGCTCGGCTGAAAAATTTTTTGATAATTGCAGCTATTTTGCTCCCAAATCGAATTGACATCCGTGAACTGTGTTGTTACTTTGCGAGAAATATTAATAGTAGTACTAGGAAGCATCAGTTTACAAATACCCGATAAGTACTGAACTGCATAATTACTTAGACCAATTTTTTAAATTTTATGATGAATTTATTAACTATGCCATGATCTATTAGTGTGGCTGAACATGCGTAATTTTATGAAAAAAGTTAGACATTAAGAAATCGTGCACTTTCGTAAACCTCGACTAGTAAATCGAATCACGTAAAAATGTAATTAGTAAATAACGGAGATGCCATAACGAAATGTACCCATTGAGCGTGTTAACTTATTCATTCCGTATGTACGAAATATTCGTCTGCATTTAAGAATTTGTGAGTCGTTTTATATTTGGAATATTCGGACCTCGTGTGGTAGTATCAAACGAACGTGTTGCGAATATTCCCTATTAAAGGTTTATCCAATTAAGTAAGTAAGTAACGGTTTATCCGGAACACTTCCAAAAATACTTACACGGAAAAGAGCTTTCCGAAATTTCAGAATAAAAAGGTGAATACTCCCTGTATTGCAGGACCACACAAAAGTTTAACTCTTCTGTCAAAGTCAAGGCCGAAATATAAATTTCTAAGACAATAAACCATTTATTTTAATTTTATTTTTTGTCAGTTCATTGCGGCGGCTGGGTAGAGTATCACCCCATGTCAGCTGCCAGTTCGAAATCGTCCTATCTCAAAATATTTTTCAAAAATTCCCGTTTTAGGATTTGTCACAAAAACGCCCTATATCTTTGGTTGAAGAACGCCGTATCTCATAATGCTTTCCACTAACTCCCTTTTATGTCAAAATGCATTGAACTTATGCTCAGATAGGGAGTCTTTGAAACAAAATTTGAGATAGTGTATTTTTGAATAAAATTCTGGACGTACGGCATTCTTTAAACAATTCCTGCACGAATTTCACGAAATATTTATTAGAAAATGAATTATTTCCCCCAAAACCTCTTGGCGTTTACAAATTTATTATCGATACTAACATACTACTATTAAAAGTACTTTTTTACTACAATTTTCGCTGAAGGGGATTGAATTTTTCCTTACTTCGTAAAAGCAACCCGATCAGATTTTTAAATTTAGGAGTGTAAAAGCCAAAGCGAATTCAGTACCAGGTGTTGTTATCCCATCAGCTGAATGCTTCTTCTTGATAATTTTTCATACAAAGCCTTGTACAACAAAATGTCAGTTAATCGCAATCTATGAAAATTTTCTTTTGACTTGACATTCATCTGCACGGCGAATTGATTGAATTCGCTTTGCTACCACCTGGTATATATTCGCCTTGGTAAAAGTTCTGTCATCATTTGAGAATAAACCTCTGGTAATTGAATCAATCATTCTCAATCAAGGCGAATTCATACCTGATACTGAATTCCCCTTGTTCTCAATGCTTCAAATATTCCCAAAAAAGTCAAATCACTGCAAATTTCCTGTAAATATGACAGAAAAAACCAAACAAAAGAAAAAATAACAAAACAAAAATTACATAAAAAAATATTTGCAGTTTAGTTAATTTTTGTTTGTTTTGTTTTGCGAACGTCAAGCTGTGAAGTTGTGTTTTGATTTCTACTGTGCCTTATTTTGTCTTAAATCAATAAATTTGTTTGTTTAAATAATTATTGTGCTAAAAATAAGTGTAAACACGTTGTGTACTGCATTCAGCAATTTAAAGTTCTGCTTTTCTTTACTAAAATAAATTGTATCTTAAAAATAATTGATAAAGTGTGTATACCCATACATACATTCATATTTGCCGAGTCACTTTGCATATTTGTTGTTGAATTTGATTGGCATTTATTTATTTTCAGTTTTCAATTGTTATTTGCTCGTGCACATTTACATCTTTTTTTTTTTTCACTGCCACAGCTGTTTGCATTGGGTGTTGTTAAGCGTCAGTTAATAGCGATCTTAAACTGCTCATACAGTGATCTTCAAACTGCTCAAACAGTGATTTTCTTACTGTGATCTCCAAACTATTTTCACTGCCTCCGTCTGTTTAATCAATTTTACTTTAACTTATAATGTCTTGCAATTTTGTTAACTGCCAATTGAAAGGTGATACCGAGCGTTTCGGGTCGTGCTGGCTTTGTGATGAACTTGCTCATATGAAATGCGCTAGTTTGACAGCAAGGGTGTGTGATGCGATCAACGATAACAAGGGTGTGCGTTGGTCGTGCTTGAAATGCAGATCCACGGAAGTGGATCTTTTTAAGCTTTTCAAACATACCCGAAACGCATTCTCCGAAATCGGTAAGGAACTTTCTACATTAGGGGATAAATTCAAGTATTATGAAAACTTGTTTAAAACTTTCAAATGTATTACCGATTCAGCTTCTAATGCTAACAGCAACAGTCGTGACAGCAAACGAAAACGAACTGATGTCTCGGCTGGCGTACTGACCTTAGACCCCGTTCAAAACATCCAGAACCCAATCGTTCCTACACCCAGCACGATAGAATTAATAAACTTAGCATCTCCAAGTCCTCTTACAGTAGAGCCTTCAACATCAAAGGCACCTCCAACAAAACTAGCAGCTAGAAAAAATATTGAACCTGCAAACCGTTCTCAGGCGACTGAGCCTGGAACTAGGAAGTTGGTTGTAGTCCCTCCTAAAAAATCAATATTCGTGTCAAGATTCGAGAGGGATACTACCGAGGAGGATCTGAAATCGTATATCTTCTCAAAAAGGAAAACCCATGACGTAACAATTCGGAAATTTAATTTTAGTTATGAAAGAAACGTATCTTCCTTTAGATTAGATGTACCTATTGACCATTTTGACACTATCTTGAGTAACGATTTTTGGCCCTCTGGGGCACTTGTGCGGGAATTTGAATATAGGCGGAATAAGAGTGTTCCAAACTTAGCAAAGATCCCTGTTAATAACACTGAGTCAAAAAACTGAACGAAAAATCTGCTTTAGATATACTTTACCAAAATGTTAGAGGCTTAAAGACCAAGTTAACAGAACTGTTTTTAAAATCATTTAACTCAAGCTACGATATAATTGCTTTAACCGAAACCTGGCTGAAACCTCACGTTTTTAACTCAGAGATCCTCTGTAATGACTACCAAATATATCGAAATGACCGCCTGAACAGGGTTGGAGGTGGAGTTCTGCTTGCTGAACACTCTTCAATACCATCTGAAGAGATTTGCGTAACCGCCACCGATACAACTGAGTTCTTGTGCATACGCACACAACTAGCAAATATCCACATTTATTTGGCCATCTGTTATATCCCGCCATCTTCTGAACTGTCCGTTTATATGCATCACATTTCCTTGCTAAGAACTGTTAATTCGATGCTAAAGCCTTCCGATTCCATTATTGTCTTGGGTGACTTCAATATGCCACACATATCATGGTGCATCTCTGACTTTAATATCGTACCAGTTTCGTCAAAGTCTTCCAACAATGAATTTCTAGACGGAATGTCGGAGCTGTGCCTTCAACAAATCAACATCCAATCGAATAAATTCGGAAGAGTGTTAGATTTAGCCTTTGTGGATGATGAATCTAAATATTCCATTAGTCGACGCGAACCCATTATTGAACCTGAAGATGCTTACCACCCTTCCCTCAAAATAGTTTACGAAGTTGTAAATTATGCTTGTAATAGCGGAAATAAACGATACAACTCCAGTTATCGCTTCGACTTTGCGAAGGCCAATTTTAAAAACTTAAATCGTGATCTATCTCGAATAGTGTGGCCAATATTTAATGCCGATGTGGACCAAAGCGTTTCTCACTTTTACAATACCATTTGCTGTCTTTTTGAAAAATACGTACCTAAGCGGATTTGTGTACATTCCGATACAAGCCAAGTATGGTTCACTACAGAGCTGAAAATTTTAAAGAATAAAAAGTCTCGATCTTTCAAGTTGTTCAAAAAGACGGGGTTACATAACCATTACTTACAGTACTCGATTCTACGCTGCAAGTATTTTCAATTGAACAAAAAGTGTTACAAAGCTTATCTTTGTAAAATGAAAAGAAATATAACTTGCAACCCGAAGGCATTTTACGGATTCTTAAACTCTAAACGCAGGGTGAAAGGGTTTCCATCATCCCTGAAATTCCAAGATAATATTTCCAGTGATGATCAAGAGATCGCCGACTTCTTTGCGGAATTTTTCAAATCAAATTACTCTATTGAGACCAACGTTTCACCTAATGAATACCCATACCATATTAATTCATGTTATTCAATCAGAGCTCCATTTATATCTTCAGAAGATGTATTATCTTATTTAAAAACTTTAAAAGTATCATATTCATACGGCCCCGACAGGATCCCGACACACTTTCTTAAAAAATGTGCTGGAAACATCTATCAGCCGCTAACAGATTTATTTAATTTATCTTTAATTTATGGCGTTTTCCCAACAATATGGAAGGAATCTTTTCTTATTCCGCTTCATAAAAATGGAAGCAGGTCTTCAATAGAAAACTACCGGGCATAGCAAAGTTATCCGCTATCCCAAAGTTATTTGAAGCTATTGTTACCCACCACCTAACATTCTCTATTTCCCCCATAATTGCAAGCTCGCAGCATGGGTTCTGTAAGGGCAAATCACCTATCACCAATTTACTAGAATTTACCACCCACGTTTCTAATGGATTTAGAAAAGGCCTTCACACTGATGTAATTTACACCGATTTCAGTAAAGCTTTCGACAAAGTATCACACCCATTACTTATTCATAAGCTCAGTCAACTCGGGTTTCAACCCCGTCTTATATGTTGGATTTCTTCGTATCTTGGTTATCGTACGCAAAAAGTAATCTTTAAAAATACACTTTCTGGGGTCATCAATGTTTCTTGTGGTGTTCCTCAGGGCAGCCATCTTGGTCCGATTCTGTTCTTGTTGGTCATAAACGATATATCTGGTACAATTAAATACTCAAAAATCTTGATGTACGCAGACGATGTAAAACTTTTCAAATCATGTGCCTCGGTTGAGGAACATTCCTTGCTTCAAATGGATTTAAATCACTTGGTTACCTGGTGCAGTGTAAATTATATGCCGCTCAATCTCAAAAAATGTAAATTCATGTGTTTTTCTCGGAGAGTTTCGCCACCAGCTTCATATACAATTAACAACTATAGTCTAGAAACTGTAAATAATTTTATTGACATGGGAGTCATGATGGATTCCAAACTTAGTTTCAATCTTCATATTAATGCTACAGTGAATAAAGGCAAAGGTGTTTTTGCATTTGTTAAACGGTGGTCAAAAGAATTTAACGACCCTTACATAACTAAAGCACTTTTTACAACATTAGTTAGGCCAATATTAGAATACGGCTCGATAATTTGGAATCCGCGTTATCAAGTCCATGCAGACAGTCTCGAATCAATACAAAAACAATTTTTACTATTTGCCTTAAGAAATTTCCAATGGGACTCTTTAACTAATCTTCCACCTTATACTAATCGATTAAAGCTTATCAATCTTCCAACTCTTGCTAGTCGAAGAGAAATGCTTGGTGTAATATTTATGACAAAACTTTTAAATAGATCAATTTCGAGCCCATTCCTTCTGAATGAAGTGAACTTTTGCGTTCCCTCTCGGACATCGAGACACTTCAAACCTCTTCTGCTGAAAAAATGTAGAACGAATTTCTAACAAAATGAACCTTTTCGGCGTTTATGCCAAGATTATAACTATCACTCAAACACATTTGATAGCTCGGACTCCCTTTTTTCTATAAAAAAGATTGTTCTCACCTCTCTAAATTAATGTATAATACGTTTGCTTCTGTTCTCTTTAAGTATTACGCTTGGCTGATGAAATTTCTTCTGTAGCTGAGCAGTCTCAGATCGTGACGCTTGACAAACCGCTGCCCATCAAAGACTCGGCAAAACAAAAAAAATATAAAAAAATAAAAAAGTTATTATATATATATATAAATCGATCGCGTGAACAGGATTAGCCTGGTTTCATTGGGCCACTTGAGGGCAGCGCGCTGCCACAACGTCCATTAAATAAAAAAAAAAAAAAAACCGTCTTACGGTATTCACACTACATGGTAACTTTAGGTCGTCTAAAATTTCGACAGCTGACATTAAGGAATGAGTCTTCGAATATTTAATAATTTGGCGTATGGTAGTCGTTGACAATTAATGTATTTTTTCCGGTTTATTTTAATAATTAATCTCGTTTCGTATCATGTAGGCCTAACAATCAACAGTTTAATCCAATTCTTTCTTTCTTTTTAATAATAGTTTTCATAATTTTGCATTTTTCGTGAGTAGAGTGCACACCCATTGTAAAGGTTTACAAGTATGATATTTAGCAGCACGCACACACACAGCCACGGTCACCTGATCAAAATGCTTCTTCTTGTTCGGTTTTTTGTGGATGCTATTTGGCACTGTTGTACTTCTTAGGTCCAAAAAAAAGTGTAGTAGCTGCTAACGAAAACTGCGTAAAAACTTTATTGTAAAATTACAAAGAAATGCCCTTATTCGAATTCTTTTACTCATCCCGGTGTGATATAAAAAATGTATAAACCCTCAAATTAAAACGAATTTGGTTCTAAAGTTGAATACCGTGTTTTTAATAAACTCGCAAGTTCATGCAACTTAGATTTGTTTGGTATAAGTTTAAAATAGTGTATATATATAGTTTTCTCGTCGATAACTGATTTGCTCTTGTGAAGAAGCATACCCCTTTTTTACCTCAAAATATTTCGTGCGAAATAGTAGTTATCCCGATACAGCCACCGCCACCATATTCGGCCGGTGCCACCATCTACAACCGCATCATCGCCAACATCAACGCAGCAGCCGCAGCCACAACAGCCCCCCCCCCCCCCCCCCCCCCCTAAACTGAAACTGTTATTCCTTTTATAATATAATTCCTAGCAAAACTATTAATTTTGGACTTTAAATATATTTGGATCAAGATAAAAATTATTTTCGGATTTTTATTTTTTGAGTCCGGTAGAACTAGTTAAACTCGGACTTTAAAAAAAAAGTCCGGAAGTAAAAGTTAAATCCGGACTTTTATTTTTTAAGGCCAAAATAAAAGTCCCGCTTGATAACAAAGAAACGGCTTTTTTTGGCCTTAAAAAATAAGTCTGGATGTACCTTTTATTTCCAGACTATTATTTTTAAAAGTCCGAGTTTAACTAGTTCTATCTAACTCAAAAAATAAAATTACAGATTTTACTTTTCTATGTGGACTTTTATGGAAAAAGTTCGAAAAATAAAAAGGATGCATGATTCGACATGATATTACTATAGGGATACCTGGGAACTCAAACATTTTCACCTAGGACAAATTTTTACCAGGACTTTTTCGACTCCGAAAAAACAATAATAATTCATAATAATTCATATCATTTCATATCTCTTTCCAAATTTTTGGACAGGTTATTCCAGTCAACCTCGGTTTCAAACTGTTTTTAGCGGAGAACTTTTCAACGGGTAGAAGAACTTAGCACCCGTGTTTGTATTCTTAATGCTGGAATAACTACGCGTCCTCAGATACCCCAATCGAAGGCTTTTGTATAATTTTCTGTAGGAGCCATATAGGTGCATTTTACATTTTCATACTAAATTCGTTCAAAAAAATTTACCATCACAGCAACCCATATCTGATATTCCGGTCCTTTTTTTGTTTCCCTGCGTCGCTTTCGACGAAGCAACCCCGGTAATTTTGACACTTCGTTCAGTGTCAAACTCATGTTCCACGCAGGTTCCACTGGGTTCCACGCTAGTTTGACACTGACCGAAGTGTCAAACAGCAGTGTGTTGAAAGAGAAAGGAATTGTTTCCTTCTCAAACATATCATACTTGTAAACCTGTACAATGTGAACACCTTGCATTATGGATAAGTACACGTGTGTTGGCTTCTTTCTGACAGGCACTCGCTTAAGTTAGCATAACGGAAAAATCTGGGTTGCCATTGTTGTTTCGGTTGAAAACGGTCAATTAGGGTTCTGTGCAGGGACGTAAAAGATTGAAACGGGGTTTATGTAGTCACATAATTTTTTTTTAATTTATTTAATTTTTTTCATGGCGAAAATTGTTCAGTTCAGAGTTATTGATTTTCATTGAAAATTTAATTTATTAAATGAGGTTACTCCTCTAAGTGTAAAAAGAATAGAAAACGTAGAGTTGTTCAAATTATTGTGAAAATTTTTTTAAACACTACAACAAAGTATATCGGTAAAATATTTTCTATGATTTCTGAATTTCTGTACCCAAGTTCATTATATTTGTGTAATACAATAATATGGTAACAGCATTTTTAAATGAAAAAACAACAATGTTACACGTGTGGAACTTTATATTTTGTTAAGTTTTTCTTGACTTTTTTGACTCTAATTTACATAAATTTTGCTATGTCCGTATGTTTCCGCATTGTTGGAGGCTAAAAGTCTTCTATATGGTGGAAATATATGCAGCTATTTCATCTGTAAATACTACAAAGTTTTACTAACTATCAAATGCAACTCAGCTTAAAGTACTCGTACGTACCAAAAATGCAACTCTAGACCTGAGATTTGCATCAGGTGAGCGAGGCTGTTTGTAATTTTGACGTTTATCGCTTAGTTGACACACTTGGTATTGTACACTATGACACCTTGTCCCACTAAAGGTTATAGTAAAATTTCTTTGTCTATTCCGGCAAATACGTATATAATAAATAAATAGTTCAAAATTAATTATTATTACAAAAAATGTATTACAATGTTACACGTGTGGAACTTTATATTTTGTTAAGTTTTTCTTGACTTTTTTGACTCTAATTTACATAAATTTTGCTATGTCCGTATGTTTCCGCATTGTTGGAGGCTAAAAGTCTTCTATATGGTGGAAATATATGCAACTATTTCAACTGTAAATACTACAAAGTTTTACTAACTATCAAATGCAACTCAGCTTAAAGTACTCGTACGTACCAAAAATGCAACTCTAGACCTGAGATTTGCATCAGGTGAGCGAGGCTGTTTGTAATTTTGACGTTTATCGCTTAGTTGACACACTTGGTATTGTACACTATGACACCTTGTCCCACTAAAGGTTATAGTAAAATTTCTTTGTCTATTCCGGCAAATACGTATATAATAAATAAATAGTTCAAAATTAATTATTATTACAAAAAATGTATTATTTGTATTAGAAATAAAATTTTGTGACACTATTTGTTCTGCGCTACTATTTCACTGCTCGCCTGAAATGTCACAACGTTGCTGTTTAACGGTTTATATTTTGCCCATAGTTAAAGCATACACAAGGGATAACTAAAAAAATGGATATCAGTATCATATAATTTCCGATATTATTGGAGCTATACATTTCCCAAGTGCGCACTACTATTTTAGTGATCGCAACTGCACATACAATGTTTTTGTAAAAGGGCAACGCATGAATGCTCGTAAGACGTGTAAATCTTGCATACTTATTGGACAAGCGCTGGTGGAAAGACCCATTTTTGGTTCAAATGGCCAAATTATTAACCTTGGATTATATAACTAATACAAAAAATAAGAACAATATAAAACTATTTAAAATTATAAAATGATATTTTATAAATTTAAAATTTTTATAGAAACTAGTCCACGAATTGTTATAGGCATAGGCGAAAGTGCGAACATCACCTGTCGTATGAATTTAAAAATGTTTGATGGCGAAAATAGTTCTTCGTTATATTTTACGACTGACGATCCAGAGCATAAAACTTCACGTTCAAATGTTGTGGTAACTATAAAAAATATTGATATTAGAGAAAAATTACATGTTTCTGAATTTCACTTCTTCATCAGCTAGCTTTTCGGGAGCTGACTGAGTATTGCCGTTTGTAAACTTTGTAATTTTTTTCCTAATATCAATGACAAAAACAATTGTATAAAGCAATATGAGCATGTCTCGATACACAGGCCGACAACCTTTAACCAATATTCATACCCAGAAACCGGACTATATATTTTCGAAGTATTGTGATGCGACGAATCGAAATCTGGCCTCAGAATTGCTCTATCAGCTCTGGTTTTCGAGATATCCCGACCTAAAAGTGCAAAAACACCGTTTTTGCCCATATTTGAGGTTATGTAGCCTTGGAGATATTTCCTTTCACCAAAATTAAAGGATGGCATCTTTAAGTACAGGTCTTGTTCCTTCAAATGGCGTTGATATAATATATCATTTTTTTTCGCTGAGATATCGCATTTTGAAAGTTTCATGTTTTTTTAGCAGATACGTGGGGGTTTGTGGATTAGGAGTTAAGTTGGTTAGCCCACTTGTGGTGTGAGATATCTAGATAAATAAGACTTATTTTAAGAAAAATATGCGAGTAAACGCTGTCCCCAGAGTTAAGTGGGCTAGCCTGCTTGCGGTATGATAGGGGTAGTTTCTAGGGGTCAGGGCAGTGTTTGACTCGGTACCCGAGGGTTAGATAGTGTAGGGGTGTGGTGAGTTAGCACACTTATGGTGTAAGACAAAATTTTTAAAAAAATAAGACTCAATTCAAGAAAATTAGTAACCGACTATATCATGTCTATGTTATCTCAATCGATTTTCAGGTGTAGGAAAATTTAGAAACATGAAAATTTCAAAATGCGATATCTCAGCGAAAAAAAAAATAATATTCGGGCAAACTCAACGCCATTTGAAACGAAAAGACCAGTATTTAAAGGTGTCATCCTTTAATTTTGGTGAAAGAAAACATCTGCAAGGCTACATAACCTCAAATATGGGCAAAAACGGTGTTTTTTGCACTTTTAGGTCAGGATATCTCGAAAACCAGCTGATAGAGCAATTTTGAGGCCAGATTTCGATTCATCGCATCACAATACTTCGAAAATATATAGTTCGGTTTCTGGGTCTGAGATGCTGTCGGCCTGTGTAATTAAATACATACAAAAGATATGAATTCGATGGTTTTTGATTATGATAAAATTTACTTCATTGTTGCTGTTTTTTTTTTCCATAGATCATAAACGCAACAACAATAGTTTATACACTACAAAATGCAAGCGAACAAGATACAAGTTATACTTGCAAAAGTGGACAATATGCGATTGCAAATACAGATGTTATTGTTGGTAAGCTTATCAAATAGTTAATAATGAAATTCTATTCAAGTGCAGTTCTATAAGTACATAAATATACTAGTATGTATATATAAAGGCATCGAGTCCAGGTAATCCTGATCCCTAAGGACAGGACTCCCGAAATCCCGGGATTACATTTATTAAAATGCCGAGATCTCGAGATTTCTTCGGGATCTCTTATTGCAAATTGAAATCTCTGTAATTGGCATATTTTTTCAAGTTTCAATTTGAAACCATAGAAAATCCGCTCTATCTGAACAAGTACAGCCTTCTTAAGACGTTACGAAATCCAATGATCCGATATCAAAGGAAGCAAACATTTTTCTATCCGATGGATCTTGTGGTGTACATTTAGAAATATGGTATAATTACAAATTCCCCTACTCGTGCGTTTATAACTGTAGCAAGGTTATTTCTAGGCTTTCAGATGTTGTTTAGATGAACTCATAGTTTAAGGCAGTGGCGGATTTACGGGGGGGCGGATGTCGGGTTCAAACCCCCCGTGGAGATGTTGATAGAAGGTACCAAAGATAAAACGATGGTGTTACCGATAAAAATTAAATAAATTAACATATGCACTTTTATTAAGAATAGCAGCACTGACCGATTTTGGCTACTAACCAATTTTCATGTCATTGATATTAGAGAAAAATAGCAAAGTTTACAAACGGCGATGGTTACTAGGACATGCTTCTAAATTTCACTTCTTCATCAGCTAGCTTCACGGGAGTTAAGTATTGAACTCGAATCTCCAACATTCATACCAATAGCTGTATTTCGTTGCTATTACTATTTCGATGCTATTACTATTACAATTAAAACACTAGCTCGCTTACCGAATTGCATGGAAAGCAACAATAAAAAGCAATCAAGTTGAGTTGGCTAAGCGGTTTCAACTGAAACCGCTTAGGTAATTGTCGACCTGATTGATAGTGTTGTATAGTGTTGCATATTCAAAAATAGGGCACTATTGTGAACGAGCGAATGAAATGAACATACGAATGTGCAGATAAACAAAAATAACAAAATAACAGCGTGGCGGCAGGGTGACATACATGTAGGACTTACCTTCTCAAGCCCTATTTCCTTTTATTCACACAACACTGTTTATAAAAGTAACACATTTATTTATAAGAATATTTAATAGTAACATTTAGGTTTTAAAGGTTAAATTATATTAAGTTTAAGTAACGAATCGATTTTAGTATGCGAACGCGAGTTTAACGGCTGACGACAGATTAACGACTCACTTCTATTCAATTCTATTATATTCTCTACTCCTCATTCGTATGACGCTTGCTCCGCCGTGGTGTTGCCACACTGTCAGGATTAATTCCCACATTCGGCCGTCCTGATGGGTTATTGGACCCCAATGACGAACCCCAAGGCTTCACAAACTCGCATACGGTGGTTGTTTTATTTGGTCCCTCGCCATTCCCTAGTTTTTTCACCTCATATCGCCCGTGATTTAACTTAGCGGTTATCTCATACGGTCCTAAATACTTGGCTTTTAACTTCGTATTGGTTCCAAATTGTGTTTTCTTTATGGCAACCAATTCTCCCACTGTATATTATTTTCCTTTCTTTCGTTTCTTGTTAAAATTTTTCTTATTTTCGTTCTGAATTTTATTTATATTTTCCTGCGCTTGTTCTCTTATCATTTCCCTCTCTAAATTTAATTCTTCAATGTTTAACTCATCATATAATTCCCTTAAATCTGGATAATCTGTTCTACGCATCTCTAATCCTGTGAGAACTTTAAACGGAGATGCTTTCGTACTTCTCGGAGCTGTACTGTTTATAATCTGTTGAACTTTGTCGACGTGGCTGTACCAGTGAGCTGGGTCGCTGTGACATAGTTTTGAAATCATGGGTATGACTATCTTGTGAACCCGCTCCACCTGCCCGTTACCGCGAGGTACCCCCGTCGCTATTTGCAAATGTTGTATATTCTCACGCTCACAGTACTCTCTAAACAAGTTCGATGTAAACGCACTTCCCCTATCCGACACGATTCGCTTCGGGTTTCCGAAAGTCGCCGCCTGTTTTTGTAGCCGCTGAACTACTTCCTCTGCCCCAGTGGACTTTGTTGGATATAACCAAACAAATTTGGAAAATCCGTCCACTACTACGAAAATGTGGTTATATTTCTTCCGCGTCTCAGTCAGTGGACCTACGTGGTCTACATGATACGTACCTAGAGGATCGCAAGCTTTGTTGATTGTCGTCAACATCCCTTCCCTTTTCCCTGACTTAGCATCCGTTATGATGCACTCAACGCATCCGTTCACCACCCTACTGACCTTACCGCTCACGTTTGGTATATAATAGTATTTTTCGACCAACTCTTGTGTTTTTTTGGCTGCAAAGTGGCCTTGCTTGTGTGCCAGCCGTATGATCTCATTTTCCATTGACGAAGGTACCACTAACAGCTCTTTGACTACATCTTTGTACAATACGTCGTTTTTCAAAAAATAATTTTCATATTCGTCTTTTTCTAAAACTTTCTTAACAGCCCTAATCCAGTCATCTTCCGCCTGTGCGTCTCGTAATCTATATTTTAGTGAATCTTCGATTATTAGACAATATACACGGCTGAGAGCATCAACATGTCTCATGCGAGTCCCTGCTCTGTGTTCAACTGTATAGTCATACTCCTGCAAGTACATGGCCCATCTCATTATTCTGTCCGTCACGTCTCGTTTGCTCATGGTGAGAGCGAAAGCATTGCAGTCCGTTACAATTTTAAATTTTACGTCTCGGAGATAAATTCTCCATTTCTTCACGGCTGCTATGACCGCCAAAACTTCGAGTTCGTATGAACTGTATCTCTCCTCCGTTGATGTTGTTTTCCTACTCATGTATTCCACTGGGTGTAATAGCCGATCTTCTCCATCCCTTTGCAATAGCACTGCTCCATATCCATACTTCGAGGCATCTGCATGGACCTCAGTATCCGCCGTCGGATTATACAGCCTTAAAGCGGGTGCGTTCGTCAGAGCCTTTTTCAACTCCTGGATAGCTATCAGATGTTCATCAGTCAAAACAAACTTCGCATCATTTCTAAGTAAATCTGTCAATGGCTTAGCTACCGTTGCGTAATTACTCACAAACCGCCTGAAAAATGACGTAAGCCCCAAGAACCGTTGAATTTCCTTTTTGCTTGACGGTATCGGAAAGTTTTCAACTGCTCTGGTTTTTTCACTAGACGGTAAAATTTTCCCCATTTCAACGATGTAACCCAGGAAATTTATTTGTCGCTTCAGAAATTGGCATTTTGCCCATTGTATATTTAACCCATATTGGCTTGCGCGCTCTAGAACCAACTTGAGTTTTTTTATACCCTCGTATTCGTCTTTAGACGGAATAACAATATCGTCCATGTATATAATTACCGTACCGTCCCTCAATAAATCATGAAAAATTGCTTGTACGTACCGACAAAATACCGCAGGTGAATTGGATATACCAAAAGGTACGAAACAAAATTCATACTGGCCTGTTTGTGTCACGAATGAAGTATATTTTCTGGAAGCTGACTCTATAGGAACGTGAAAGAATCCATCTTTGAGATCCAAAGTTGTAAAAACTAACGCATCGTACAACTTGTCAAGCACTTCATCGACAACTGTCATAGGAAAATTATCTCGTATTATTTTTTCGTTTATTTTCCTATAATCTACACATAATCTTTTTGATCCGTTCTTCTTAGTAGTGAGTACTATCGGAGAGGCGTATTCGGACGAACTCTTTTGTATAATACCTTCTTCCGACCAGATAGTAATTTGCTCATCTACCCATTTTTGGTCTGCAAAAGTCATTCTACGTGGACGCTGATAAACTGGTATTTCATCTGTTAGTATCAGTTTCATTTCCACTGGTGAACTTCTCGATTTCCTAGGCATATAATTGCTTATCAATGCCTCGATTTCTTTTACGTAATTTTCCCCAATGTTCGACAGATCGACATTCTCCTGCTCGACGCCTTCTGTCGCATCCTGTGCCAAACATAACGTTTCAAACTCCTTAAGCCAAATCTCATTGAAGTTAGTGTTATCCCCACCATCTTCAATCACACGCTGATCGTCCACAGAAGTGATGTTGCTACCAACTACCACAGCAGATGGCACGACTGATACCTCCGTATCATCTATCGCTCTTGGCCTCACCACCTCTTCCTGACGCTTACATTCCACCGCAACCGCAGCTACGGCACCTATCAATGACTTAAAATGGATTTGGTCTTCCTTTATTATTAACTCAAATTTCTTTAAAACGTCGCAACCAATAATCGCCGCATATGGTACGTCTCTTTCCCTAACCACATGGAACCGTACTTGTAGAACTGCCTCGTCTACCTTTATTTCCGAATAAAAGCAACCCAGTGTCGTGAGTTGGCCTTTCCCTACCCCGCTTAGATGTAGTTTCTCCCGGTCTAGCTCCACATCACCTAGCATTAGGAGTGTGTCATACCTCATTATGCTATATTTGCTACCGGTATCGACCAAAGCAGAAAACGTAATATTATTCATTGTAATATCAAGAAAATAAAAATCGTTAGCTTTCTTTGCTACATTATCAGCTCTACCCTCTTTTATCATGCTCATAGGCTCGCTTTTCACATCTTTAGCCTTTTCTTTGCACTCGTACGAATAGTGTCCAATTTGTTTACATTTGAAGCATTTTACATTGCTTTCTTTTCCACAGCCCTTTGCTATGTGACCCTCTTTGTTGCATTTAAAACAAATTTTTTTAGAACTGTTCTGTTTGTCTTTATTATCACTAAAACTCGCTGGTGATTGAGGTGCACTCGCCTTATTTACCGAATAGTGAGGCTCTTTCACCCTTTCATACACGCGCAATTGTTCTTTTAATTCTTTTAAATTTTTTGCTTGGTACAACATTATTTTATTAGCCCTGGTATCTGGAATTCCCTCTACAAAGTACGAAATAATACTTTGATCATCCAGCGATATGGGTTTGGCCATTTCTATTAAAACGTATAAGTACTCATTCAAACTTTCTTTTGTTTGTTTACGTCTATTTCTTAAAGCGTGATGAATTTCTGCAGCGCATATCCTTTCACCGAATTCGTCAACTAGAGCATTTTTAAGAGAAATCCAATTTCTTACCCCTACTAACCCACGCGCAAATATTTTAGCAGCACCAGTCAAAAGTTGTTTCGCATAAACAAACTTTTGCAACTGATTCCAGCCCACTGTATCAGCCACGTCTTCAAACTCAACAATCCAATGTTTCACGTCAATGGAATTGTCACCGCTAAACGCAGATATGCTCTCTTTGATATCACGAAGTGTGAAAGCAACCCTATCTGTTCTATTTATTTGCAACGCCCCTGCACCTGCATTTGCTACTGTTGTAAACGAATGTTCACTACCATCATCACTCTGATCATTTACTTCATTCGAATTGAAATGTGCTAATAACCTATCTTGCAAATCTCTCTTTAACCCGTTTGCATTCAAATTGAGCTCTCTCAATTTCGCTCTTAAGTCGTCAACCGTCAACGCTCTTATTTCACTTGCTTCCATTTTCGCAATATTTTCAAACCCAATACAAATCAAATCAAAGAGTAAAATGAAAATGCAAAATTAGATACATACATTAGCGCATACAAATATTATTCTTACGACTAGCTGCTTCTATTGTCTTCTGCTGTGCTATCGGCTTCGCCCTTCGTTGTTGCTCCTGATGTTCTTGTTGTTGTTGCTGCTACTGATGTCTTCGGTTCTGGCTTGGTGTGATATTTACTTTGTTTTTATATCTTGTGTTTGTTGATACTTTTCTTCAACCTTTAGTTTGAATTATTTTACTTTTTGTGTTACCACTATTGTCTTTACTTTTTGAGTTTGCTTTATTCTCTAATTTTTATTTTTTGTGGCTGCCGATTTGATTTTCGTTTTCACTTTGTCTTGTTTTCTATGTTTACTTTATTCTCTCATTTTTCACTTTTGTCGTTACTGCCGATTCTATTTTCGGATTGCCGTTAGGACGCTGGCTTGGCTTTGCATTGGCTTCGCGGAATTCAAAAATTTACCGGACACTGGTATTTATGTATGTACATATGTTGTATGTACTTATCCATATAATTATGTACACATGGCTTCCTCGCTTTCTTATGGAGATAACTGTACACTTTCCAACAATTTTTCCCCCGGTTTTCTTCCGAGAAGACTACAAATTTTTTGCATACGTGCTTACAAATTTTTGAAAACGTTTTCTACACTTCTATGAGGTACTGTACCTCTTACAACCCTTTTCCCACACTGAATTTTCTTCGAGAATATTTCACATTTACATACATAAGTGCGTTAGCTTGCACTTCGTCCAAATTCACTTCACCTAAAATTTTCTTATAAATGCATTTCATGCATTTTGTCCACGACGCTGCACAATACAATAAATGTATGCGCAATCGCCCGTTCTAAACTTTTTATTTTCCAATTCACTTACGCGGATTTTCGCATCGCGACCGTTCTTAGCATCTTTTTTTTCACCGCGTACTTATCAAAAATTTGGCTATTTTTTCGTAGTACAATCGCGGTTGAGCCCCCAATTTTGTAGGACTTACCTTCTCAAGCCCTATTTCCTTTTATTCACACAACACTGTTTATAAAAGTAACACATTTATTTATAAGAATATTTAATAGTAACATTTAGGTTTTAAAGGTTAAATTATATTAAGTTTAAGTAACGAATCGATTTTAGTATGCGAACGCGAGTTTAACGGCTGACGACAGATTAACGACTCACTTCTATTCAATTCTATTATATTCTATACTCCTCATTCGTATGACGCTTGCTCCGCCGTGGTGTTGCCACACTGTCAGGATTAATTCCCACATACATACAAACAAACACACGAATTTCATGTATTTTGTTTTTGTAATTCTCTGGTTGAGTGTCAAAAACATACTGCGCTAGAAATAGAAATGTCAAAGCAGCTAAAAAAAGTAACCATCTGTATGGTTTTGCCATTATGAAACTGTTTATATGGCTGTATATTCATGCCTTAAGCACATACATCATTAAGAAACTAACTTTTCTCATAACTATTTCTCAACAATCGCCTAGGTTTTTTTGAAAAACTCTTCTAGCACTTCGTTTGCAGAAAGCGGTGTATTAATATGGCTATTCAATGAAGCCAGTCCATTCTAGCGTTCTTGACTGATTGTACTTCGCAAGTATGATTTTAACCTTTTGAGGGTAGAAAATGTGCGTTCTGGTGTTGCTCTCGAAACTGGTAGAACGGCTAATATGCGCAATATTTTATTTACATGTTCGAAAGCATTTGGACTCACCATCTGAAAAAATAAGATAAATAAGAAATGTATCATACAAATTTTGTGGGTAATCATCAAAATTGTACCCACCTCATATGCATGAAATACGCTATTAAAATTCTGACCATCGACTCACCTTCTCCACATTTTGACTTCCACTGCAAACTTAGTTTTGGCACAATTCAGAACACTTTCATTTTTCAGCATTGTACTCATTTTTGGGAAACAAACACCGAAATTTTCGAAAATTGATTGGTGTTTCATGATATGTTTCTGATATGTCTGGATATGAGTTATAAATGCATCAAGGAATGGAATATAGAATGCAATTCTATAATAATCTTCGACGCTCTCAGTATCAACGTTGCATCTATTTAATTGATGTTTACTGATGAGTGGTTTCTTAATATCTATGTCGTATTTTGTGCATATTTTTTTTTACATTTTTGAAAATTTCATGAAAATGTATTTCTGAGTTTTGTCGCATTTCTTGAAATTCCCGCATAGCATCTTGCACATTTCAGGGCCTCGGACAAATCTTGAATTTCTGATTGCAATTGCTTACTCAAAGCCAAAACAATGGAATGCACAGACTACATTATATAGTAAGACGTTTGGAATTGCAAGGTAGAAATAGCAGCCTGAAACTGAGAAGCTTGTGCTGAAGTTTTGTCGTTTTCCCTTCCGCTATCTCCTCAAAGGTTTCGAAGATTGCTGGCGGAAGTTCAATGTAAGTGGATACCGCTTCATGACATTGAGCCCAACTTGTTGGGCAGACGCTTTGCATTTTTTTCTTCGACTTGCTTTTTGTATAAATGAAATTTTTTTCTGGAGAACGTTTTGCCTTTTTGGCTATCGGTAAAAATCATGTAATGATCCGATTTTCCCCAATGCATTCTTGATGCCAGCTACATAACAAACTGCGTTTACCGCTAAATTAAATAAAATTATGTGCTGCACAGTGCACATAATTGGCAAGAGGAAAATCTAATTGTATGTTTTCTTGAGCACTATGAAATTCTCCACTCATCGCTGGAGATCCATCATAACCTTGGGCATAAAAATTAGGGCAATGTAAACCTACTTCCAAAAGATACTTTTTAATAGTTTTTGCAAGATCTGAAGTAAAAACCTTCCCGGAGGTACAATCCTAGATCCGCCACTGGTTTAAGGATATTGTAACGAATTCAGGGAAATTCCGCTTATTTGAAACCTTCTGCTAACGTTCGAATCGCTAAACTGTTTAAATCAAAACTGATTACTGATTACTAAGCTTGCGCTGCTTTTATACTCTCCGTTGCTTCGTTCGCATATTTCTCCTAAGGTCTAGACGTTTCACCTGCTAGAACTTCTGTATCTCGTGCTTGGTTACCATCTATATACATGTATATTTGTAGTTCATGTTTATCTTGTAGCCATATCGGGGTGTATGTGTGAGAAACTACTTCGGCTGATGATTACATGTGTTTGTGAGATATCTCTTCCTTGTCTTGTATGCATGTGTGTGTGGCAACGTGCTTTATTGTTGATGTGCCTTTATTTACTAACAACATAGTGATGCTAAAATTCGCCACAATATTTTTTAGAATAAAAAAGTATTTTGTTTTCGCTGAACTTTTGTACGTAGTAAAGTGTACAACGCAATTTTTTTTTTATTTTTCTGGGAAACGAAACTAATTTTTTATTTGTTTATAAAATTCAGAAAAGATTTTAATTGTAAAACAGATTACTGGAATTAGTGTATTTTGTTAAACTATTCATATTTGTACACGTTAGATGATTACTTTTGAGAAAAATATAGAATCAAAGGTAACAGTCTCGTTATGATAAAAGTACCGGGATCCCGGAGTTGTCATTTTCGAATCCCGCAATGCCGGGATTGCAAAAGATCTTCGGGATTCGATGCCTTAGTATGTATGATATTTGTTTCTTTCTGACAACTATTGCGTTAATAAACTCTATATCAATTATTTTGTTTTTCTCCTGAATGTAGGTACAAAACCCACAAAAGTGACAGATTTCACTTGTGAAGCATATGACTTTATTTATATGACATGTTCCTTTACTATACCCGCGAATACCGTACCAACAACTTATAATTTAAAATATGTAACACAAAATGCGGTAAGTGAATAAGCAAACAATAAATGTAGGTATACATTGCACCGTTACAGATTTTTTTCTTCCTAGTAGCTTTAAAGGTGTCTTTTGGCTGTAGAAAATCTAATGTTAAAATATTTCCCATATGAATCATTGTAAAAACTTGAAAAGTCAAATGCGAACATATTTATTATTAACTTTATGAGAGCATATCGAGCTCTAACAGCAATTTAAGTGTTACTAAAAAAACTTTACAGGAGAAGCCTGTTAAAGTGCAACGAATTAGTTCCAAGAGCTCGGAATCCCCCAGCGGGTTAGAGGCTTAGAATATACCCGCGGCAGGTATGCTCGTCGTAAAGGGCGACTAAAATACCAAATTGATTCTAGTGGTTGTGTAGCGCAATCCTTTCAAGGGTTTGCCAACGAAATTTATAGTTTCTCCAACCCAATTGTCAACCACACCCGTGGCGAATCTGTTTCTTTAACAGTAGGGGCTCTGGCGACCCCAAGTGGGGGCGGTATGGCCTAGAAGGAAATGGTCGGGCTGGTGCTTGTTACCGGTACGTACCGGATCTGCAGTCGGCAAAGCACCACCAACATCGATAACACTCATCAAAGCCTGCGGGAGTGTCCTTATCTCTACAACAACAACAAGAGCTCTGAACTTGATATATCAAGGTGTGAATGGTGAATGCTTGATGGGCCATTCTTCTCATACCATGCGTACATCAGCTTCAGTATAGCCCTAAAGAGGATAGAGAAGGGAGGAACCCTTAGAAACCGTAGGTCAACGTACTGGACCAAATTCGAGGAACATTTCGAAACAAAACCGGGACAACCCAAAGAGGTTGCCATTATAGAAGAACTGGATGAATCCAATAACTTTCTAGCAAAGACGCTTATGATTGCGTACAACAGAGCTTGTCTCCTAAGAAGATTCAGAAGAAAATCAAAGCCGCCGTGGCGGAGCAATGAGCTGAATCTTCTTAGAGAGCAGGTATAAAAATTTTTAATCTGGCAGGGGTAGCGGATAATGAAGCGTGCAGGGATAAGTATAGAGATCTGTTGGAGCTCTGCTAGCGCGAGCGCGAAACCCATAAGGCGAGGAGAGATACATGGAAACATTTCTGTACGGACATCGAGTGCCCCACCGACAGCGTTAAGGAAAGTCTTAGCTAGTAAGAGTAAAGTGCAGGGACTAATAAAGCAAGAAAACGAGGAATGGTCTCGTAGTAGTGAAGAATTCCTTGAAGCGCTCCTCTCACATACGTTTCCCATCAGGAGATGATGCAGAAAAGCCAGCAGACAACACTTACACCGATGCCGAGCTTGGTGACTGATGCCATGATCAAATAGGCGGTGAAGACTTTTTCTAAGCTTAAATCGCCGGACTCAGATATTCCTTGCTTCGCTATAAATCTCGATTAGAGTGATGTTGTTGTTGTTGTAGCGATAAGGTTGCTCCCCGAAGGTTTGGGGAGTGTTATCGATGTGATGGTCCTTTGCCGGCTCCAGATCCGGTACGCTCCGGTACCATAGCACCATTAAGGTGCTAGCCCGACCATCTCGGGAACTATTTATGTGGCCAGATTAAACCTTCAGGTCATTTCCTCCAAAACACAACATGCGTACAGCAAAGGAAATACGGTACACCGCACTACAAAGGGTGGTTATAAACATGGAAAAACCCTTGGAATATAAGGAATACTCCTAAGGAGTCTTCTTAGACATTGCCGGGGCTTTCAACAATATCTCTATATAGGCGAACATTGAGGGTCTTTAGTACATTGAAGTACATCTAGCCCTAAACGTATGCATCGGCTGCATGCTTATTTGGAGTAAGATTGCCTCGCAGTGGAAGCTGTATGAGGCCAGAAATCACCTCTGCTTTGGACTGCTCAGGCGGTTCGATGACGGACTCGTACATATATAGATTACGTTGCAGTTGTCATAAGTGGTAAGTACCTTCCAACAATTACCTCTTGGTGGATCGGGCGCTTTGGGATATATACATACACCCGGGCATCTAATATCGGGTTGAAAATACGGACATGTTCTTATCCATAGGAGGTAAGGCCACGAATTGCCTAAATGAGCCTTATAACGAACATAAACGTCTTTTTTGCCCTAACCGAAATAATTGTGCGTTGGACAATGTAAAATATTTATGCAAACGACAAACCAAAATTTCATGCAGAAGAAATATTGGTTATACCATTTTCAAATAGAAAAATAATTTACGTCAACTTCAATTTAAATTGAGTGGTGTTCATACAACTCAATTTAGCTTACACAATAGTAATTTGATAGCCGGTTGGCTCATCTCTATAGCAACAACATACCTTTGTTCAGAATGTCAAAATGTGCGTGTTGGAATTAGGCGAATGGAATGGAATGAAAACACAAAACTTTGAATTTTTTGTGTGTTGTAAGAAAATGTGTTCAATGTTTTGGTTTCATTTTGAGTTTGCCATCCTCTTTTGACAATCCCCACTCCAGTGAAATGAAAAAAATAGTATCAGCTGATGAGATAAGCCAACCATATAGTTGAGCCATACGCAACTGACGTTTAAATCTACTCAATAAACATACTTTACAAGGTTGTATTTGCAGTTTGAAACAATTTATTACGCAATTTTTTCCATTGGCAATTTGTTATTACAATTTATTGTATGATAAATTGCCTAAATGGTATAAATTGCCAATTTTGTGTGTGTTTGTACCTAGTATTAGCTTTTTATACTCAGTTGAGCAGAGCTCACAGAGTATATTAACTTTGATTGGATAACGGTTGGTTGTACAGGTATAAAGGAATCGAGATAGATATAGACTTCCATATATCAAAATCAGCAGTATCGAAAAAAAATTTGATTAAGCCATGTCCGTCCATCCGTCTGTCCGTTAACACGATAACTTGAGTAAATTTTGAGATATCTTGACGAAATTTGGTATGTAGATTCCTGGGCGCTCATCTCAGATCGCTATTTAAAATGAACGATATCGGACTATAACCACGCCCACTTTTTCGATATCGAAAATTTCGAAAAATCGAAAAATTGCGATAATTCATTACCAAAGAGGGATAAAGCGATAAAACTTGGTAGGTGCGTTGAACTTATGACGCAGAATAGAAAATAAGTAAAATTTTGGGCAATGGGCGTGGCACCGCCCACTTTTAAAAGAAGGTAATTTAGAAGTTTTGCAAGCTGTAATTTGGCAGTCGTTGAAGATATCATGATGAAATTTGGCAGGAACGTTACTCCTATTACTATATGTATGCCTAAAAAAATTAGCAAAATCGGAGTACGACCACGCCCACTTTTAAAAAAAATTTTTTTTTTAAGTGAAATTTTTACAAAAAATTTAATATCTTTACAGTATATAAGTAAATTATGTCAACATTCAACTCCAGTAATGATATGGTGCAACAAAATACAAAAATAAACGAAAATTTCAAAATGGGCGTGGCTCCGCCCTTTGTCATTTGATTTGTCTAGGATACATTTAATGCCATAAGTCGAACAAAAATTTACCAATCCTTGTGGAATTTGGTAGGGCGAAATCGGTTGAAGGCACGCCCAGTTTTAATACACAGTCGACCGTCTGTCCTTCCGCTCGGCCATTAACACGATAACTTGAGCAAAAATCGATATATCTTTACTAAACTCGTTCACATAATTATCTGAACTCACTTTCTATTGGTATAAAAAATGGCAGAAATCTGACTATGACCACGCCCACTTTTTCGATATCGAAAATTACGAAAAATGAAAAAAGTGCCATAATTCTATACCAAATACGAAAAAAGGGTTGAAACATGGTAACTGGATTGGTTTATTGACGCAAAATATAACTTTAGAAAAAAACTTTGTAAAATAGGTGTGACACCTACCATATTAAGTAAAAGAAAATGAAAAAGTTCTGCAGGGCGAAATCAAAAGCCCTTGGAATCATGGCAGGAATACTGTTCGTGGTATTACATATATAAATAAATTAGCTGTACCCGACAGATGATGTTCTGGGTCACCCTGATCCACATTTTGGTCGATATCTCGAAAACGCCTTCACATATACAACTACCACCACTCCCTTTTAAAATTCTTATTAATACCTTTAATTTGACACCCATATTGTACAAACACATTATATAGTCACCCCTGGTCCACCTTTATGGCGATATATCGAAAAGGCGTCCACCTATAGAACTAAGGCCCCCTCCCTTTAAAAATACTCATTATCACCTTTCGTTTGATACCCATAATGTACAAACGCATTCTAGAGTCACCCCTGGTCCACCTTTATAACGATATCCCGAAAAGGCGTCCACCTATAGAACTAAGGCCCACTCCCTTTTAAAATACTCCTTAACACCTTTCATTTGATACCCATATCGTACAAATAAATTCCAGAGTCACCCCTGGTCCACCTTTATGGCGATATCTCGGAAAGCCGCCCACCTGTAGAACTAAGCCCCACTCCCTTTTAAAATACTCATTAACACCTTTCATTTGATACCCATATCGTACAAACAAATTCTAGAGTCACCCATGGTCCACCTTTATGGCGATATCTCGAAAAGCCGTCCACCTATAGAACTATGGCCCACTCCATCTTAAAATACTCTTTCATACCTGCCATTTGATACGCATGTCATACAAATACATTCCAGGGTTACCCGAGGTTCATTTTCCTACATGCTGATTTTCCCTTATTTTGTCTCCATAGCTCTCAACTGAGTATGTAATGTTCGGTTACACCCGAACTTAGCCTTCCTTACTTGTTATGTAGTAAATTCAATTCCGGTTGCTCTCATACGTACGTGGGGACTATCACCCTTTCTCTCATTCGATATTTACAGCGATTGTAAAGCCCATCCTTTGCTATGGAGTCCTTGTTTGGTGGACGGCCAGACAAAAATGTGCCTTCTTCAAAAAATTAGAGAGGATATGCATAACGGAAGCCCTGGAAACAACCCCGACGGCTGCACTGTATAACATTCTGCATACGGTCATATTAGTAAAGCGTCATCAAAAACAGGGCGAACATACTCCTTATGGAACTTGGGAGGTCGGGTAGGGAGGGATGGCCTGAAGGCTTAGTGTGGCCATATAAATCGTTCCCGAGATGGTCGGGCTAGTACCTTAATGGTGCTGTGTTACCGGAGGAACCTTATCGCTACAACAACAACAACTGCCTGATTCTGATTTTACATTAACAGCCAAGCAGCAATTAAGGCTATAATGTCTCGTAGCAGTATACATTGGGGCGGGTCGATTTAAAAATCGCTCATTGCTCTGTGAAAATCGTATTCTAGGGATCAAAATAAGAAACTTTGCCGAAGGAACCATACATCTAAAACGAATTTTGATGTCCCCCCCCCCCCCCCCCCCCTTTTTTTTTTGGGTAGGGGCAATTTCAATTCTACCTGCTGTGTCTTGTGGTGGCTTAAAAAAAACAACACAAGCAATTTTACGATCTGCAATTGTGTCACAGTGACCTTCATTTTTTTAAAACGGTTGAATAAAAAACCCACACCACTATGTTTACGACATGCAAATGCATCACAGTGACGCCTTGGTTTAAAAGGGGGTTGTAAAAACGCTAATTTCTAATAATTTTTTTAATTTCTTTTCTATTACTAAGTTAAATTCATTTTTTCATTTACATATGTTCTGACTAAATAAATTTCTAAAGAGAAAAATAAACTCCAAAAAGAAAAAAACATAGGCATTTCAAAGTGGGATTTTTCAAAATTTGCCCCTACGACCCAAAGTGGGGGGGGGGGGGGGGGGTGCGGATGATCATGTGCAGGTCTGACCACCTTGGACAAACAAACGTACTCTTTTCTTAAAAACGAGAAGATTGTAGGCTCATGACTGGTATTCTGACTGAACACTGCCTTATGGCGTCATAGGGCGTTAAATTAGGGCTTGACAGTGATAGCAGATGTAGAAAGTGCGGTTTGGAAAAGGAAACGATCGCGCACGTTTTGTGCAGACTAAGTCTCCAGCTACATATTAGGAGTGGCACAGCTATCAAATTCTAAAAAGCTGGAGTTATTTTATAACTAGGTCCTGGGTTGTGATATGGTTTTTCGTTGTTTAGCAAACTTCTGTTGGCCAAGAGGCATAATTCCAAGGAAAAAGGTTGACATTATGCTACTATAGAAGAGGTGAGATAATTCCCTCTTTTTTTTCTTGGAATTTTGCCCCTTGGAAACATGGCGCGGCACCTTGAAAACCTTCCTATGTAAAATTTTATTTTTTTGTTGCTTTCATTGGCTGTTCGGGCTCGATATTTAGACAAATTTTCTTACATTGAAACGAAACAGCTAAGCCTGTCTGAAAGACAAATTAAATGAACTGCTTTCTACTTCTCGAGTTTTTATGAATCGCCCCTGAATGGTAGATTAGTGTAGTTTTATAAATTGTTGCCTAATACTAAGGTTGCTATTTATATTTTGAGGGTTGGCAACACTAATTCAGAAAATTTTGATATTCGAGCACAACTTGTGTTGTTTACAGTAACTTAAAAATTGTATCTCAGCGAAAAAATGGAATTAACTCGGGAAAATTTTCGTGCGATGATTTTTTACGACTTTCGACGTGGATTATCAAGACAGGAGTGCTTTGAACAACTTACTTCCACTTTTGGTGATGAAGCCCCATCCTTTGCTACTGTAAAATGCTGGTATAACGAATTCCATCGTGGCCGCCGTTCGCTCAGGGACGAAAGTCGTGAAGGTTGTCCAAAATCAGTTGTTGTGCAAAAAAAACATTGACGCTGTGCGCGAACTTATATTGCAAGATCGTCATACGACTTATCGTGAGATTGGGTCATCCCTGGGCATTAGTATGACGAGCATCAATAAGATATTTCATGAACATTTAGCTGTGAAAAAAATTTGTTCGCGTTGGATCCCGCATAATTTGACAAAAGCTCAATCCTCAATACCTCAATCGGAGTGGAAAAAGTGCTACGAAAATTAGTTTGAACGCATGCAAAAGTGTATTGATTATCATGGAGAATACTTCGAAAAACAATAAAGCTATTTTCGATAATAAATTACTGTCTTCATTATTAGGCTCAAAATATAAATACCAACCAACCCTCGTATACCAAGCCTTTAAACACTTCTATTTAGAAAGCACTTTGTTAAACTTCTGTAGCATTTAGTTTATTAATAATGTATTTGAATGAAAGTAATTTTATTACTTATAGGCAACACTAAAAAAATTTGATATAAGTATCTTTGCATAACAAATAAATATTCATAGAAATATTTAAAAAGTCGCAAAAATTCACCACGAATTAATTATGTGTACTTAAAAGCAGTAAATAACAAGATGTTACTATTAAAAACAGCTTGAAGTTGGCTGCTACACGCATGCAAGTAGAAAAAATGCTACTTTGATGCGTTCGAACGCGTTCTCGGATTTAACTTCGAATTTTTATACGTTTGCGTGCGTGCCTATGGAGTCCATTCCATAAGAATATATTGTAATGAATTTAGGGAAATTCCGCTTTTTCCACCTTCTGCTAACGTTCGAATCGCTAAACTGTTGAATAAATAGCTCCAATATTCAATAATGACAAATGGTCTTTATTAGACTACTTTAAGAGTACTTCAGAATAACTCTTACTTCACAACCAATTGCGTGTCTTCGCTTACCTAGAAGCACCCGAATGCATCTCGTAACTTTAGTTTAGCTTAATTATAAAAAAAATTACCATCACTGTTTTGTTATAGCTGAATTTTCCTATTTTATTTTGGGTTTCCTTGTAATTTGCTTATATATACTAACATCTTCTAAAATATATTTACCACAACTACTACTACACCTGGTATCGCACACACTATATACACTTACTCGCAAAAGTATTTTGCATCCGATTTTTTGCAATTTTCAGCAAGTTTTCCTTAAGTTAAATTATTTTCGCAATTTTTTTATGAAAAAATATGTTAATATATAATAGAGGAAATATAGGTTAAAGTTCAAAGTTTTACCGCTAAAGAGACTTCCCGATTTTTGGCCATTTTTTTCCTAGTGGACCTTCGTTTTTTCCCATATAAAAAACAAATCCGTTCTAAAGTTTATATGGAAATAAGTACGAAGGTCCCCTAAGAAAAAAATTGCAAAATATCAGGAAGTCACTTTAGGGGATTAAGATTAGCACATTATTGTACTAAAATTGAATGACCTACAAAACTGCATACTCAGAAAAATTCTGAAAATTCTTGGAGAAAAGTTCAAAACTTTGATGAAAATTTGCCGAATTTTCCTGAATTTTCAGTAAAACTTTGAAAATAATTTAACTTAAGGAAAACTTGCTGAAATTTGCAAAAAATCGGATGCCAAATACTTTTGTGAGTAAGTGTATATTAAAATGACTGCACTTGCATATTTTGCTAAACATATACTAATGTGGCACAAAAAAAAAATATATTATATATAAACAAAATCCACAAAAATATAAGAGAAGAACGGCTGATAACCGTAAGATATATTCACAGAACTATATACTTAATTGTACGAAATTGGTAAAAGAAGGCGACAGAGCTACTTGCAATTTCACGCTTGATGATGGCAGCTACAAACCCAATTTCGAATTCTACAGTTTTCGCTTAACAAGCAATAATTCGCTGGGTTCACTAAGTCAAAATTTGAGCATAAATCACAAAGTAATTGGTAAGTTATCAAATTAATTAGTTGAACGATCATTCGTATTTATTCTATACATCTCATGTTTATTTATAGTAAAACCAGCGATCAGCGAATTTCGAGTTATCGACATTTCTGCTCATAGTTGTGCGCTTACGTGGCAAATGGAACGATACTCTTCGTACAAATTGCATCGCATGCAAATGGAAGTACATTTGCGATCGCCACATTATGAAAATACGAAAACTCATTACTGCATAAAATGCAATAATCATGCAATATTTAATTTGCAAATTCATGATTTGCCTTATGCCTATTATGAATATAATGTGTCTTTGCGAATTAAGATGAAAATGTCTGCAGCTACATGGAGTGATTCGTACACCATTGTTTTTCAAACACTGCCTTCCGCGCCTCAATTTCCACCGGCCGTGGATACTAGCAGTTTTTACTTGAATGCTACACATCTTCGCTTATTTTGGTATCCAATGCCAGAATATCATCGCAATGGTTCAAATTTTCATTATATTGTAAAACACTACATAAAGGATGATGTTGTTATGTATGTTTTACATAACTAAATTTTTTTATTTTTTTATTGGAAATGTATTTTGTTTTTTTTATTTCCAATATCTTTAGTGATCAACCTTCGCGCCACACACAAATACCAACTGTAGCTTACCCCTGGGAGGGCAGCCACAGTTACGAATTTCAACTCTGGAGTAGCAATGAAAAAGGCGTATCACCAATAAGTAGTCGTATTCGCGTACCAGAGCTTATGCAAAACTCCGAAAATAGAACACCCTCCAGCATTCGTAGTGTTTATCATGCACTGAAACGTTCTTATACTCTATTGTGGAGTCCGCCAGAAGATTATACGAATCTTGAAGGTTATACGATTTTTTGGTGCAAGCCGAAAAGCGTTGTTTCTAATGAGTGTCTGGTAAGTTTTTTCAATATTCCTTATTTATATTCATTTAAATGAATTTTACAAAAATCAGAAGTGGAATATTTTTTTTCGATTCTTAATTCTAAAGCGAAAATGGATATAAAAAAAAAATGTTTGGGGCGATTTACCTCCGAGGATATTCAGGCATAGCTTGTTTTATGGCGACTCCGAAAGCAGCTTTTAGTGGCAAAAATTTACTCGGAGTCTTGGCCAAATCATTTGCGAGGGGCGACCCAGATTAGACTTTTTTTATAATTCAAACAACTTTTCTAAATTTTTGATAATATTTTGACCGGGAGTTGTTCGCATGTCCTTCGGTGTGGTAGGCGTAGCACGCTACCACCACACCAAGGATCCGCAAATGGGTGAATAACTCTTAAAAAAAGAGATCCGAAAATTTTTGGCCGAGCTACTCTGCGACAAATTTGCAAAACGGGGTCTACATGCTATATGCCGACTCTGAAAGGGTTTACCTCTATTTAAATGTAAGTACTAAGTAGGGCTTGCAAATAAGATCGCATGGAACGGCTTCAAACTCGCGTTACCACCGTTCCCAAGATTTCGTATGGGTATAGTAGGCTCAACCGTGGTGTGATGGTAGCGTGCTCCGCCTACCACACCGTATGCCCTTGGTTCGCACCCCGGGCAAAGCAACATCAAAATTTTAGAAATAAGGTTTTTAAATTAGAGGAAATTTTTTCTAAGCGGGGTCGCCCCTCGGCAGTGTTTGGGGAAACGCTCCGGGTGTATTTCTGCCATGAAAAGCTCTCAGTGAAAACTCATCTGCCTTGCAGATGCCGTTCGGAGTCAGCATAAAACATGTAGGTCCCGTCCGGCCAAATTGTAGGGAAAATCAAAAGGAGCACGACACAAATTGGAAGAGAAGCTCGGCCTTAGATCTCTTCGGAGGTTATCTCGCCTTACATTTATTTTCTTTTATAGTAGGCTCAAAGACACTAGAAAGCTTTGGCTTTTAGGGTATGGATTGGTTTGTTTTGTACAGCTTCTTGTCAGAAATACTTGTCAAACAACCCCTGAGAGGCGACTCCGTTTTAAAAAACTTTTGTAACCGGTGCCAAGATATTGCAAATAAAGCTTTTATAACTGAATATCCTTAATATATTTTATGTACATTTCGGATACCATATTTATGTTAAATTAGGCAAGATGAAAGAAATAGAAAAAGGAAGTTAGCGAAGCTCGCGAAATTATAATTACCTCATCTTTTACAGAATATAATGGATCTTATACATTTGAATAAAGACGCCCGTAATTTTACAATTCAACAAAGTCAACCGCTAGTTTTAGCTGTGGCCGCCAACTATGCAGACTACTACACAGGCATGCATTGGGCAAAGTGCACTGCCGATGCTTCAAACGATTTAGAAAAATTAGAACCGAATATTATAGGGCAAAATTCATATTCCGTATTATTACGTTGGAGGTCAGAACGAGTTTGTACATCACTAATCAAGGGCTATACGATCATCTATTGCAAAACAAAATCGATAACGAAATTAAAGTGCTTGGATAAGAATGTGACTATCTATATTGATAAAAGCGAAGACAAATATGAGATTCTTGATTTAGAACCAAACACACCATATAAAATGCAAATGTATATGTATTCTGATGTAAAATCTGGGCCAATAAGCGAAGCATTGACATTACAAACGAATGAAGCAGGTATGTAAGCAATTAACGTGTGCTTGTTGTACAGTTTTTTTTGGAACATTACTTTAAGAAATTTTTTCGTTCAGCCTCGACGCCACCACAAAATCTAACTGCTGACCACATAACAAGCCAATCGGTATCGCTTACATGGCTATCGCCATATAAAACAAATGGCAAAGTACGCAGCTATATTATAAGGTAAGTTAAAAGCGCAAGCATAATAGACCATGTGTGTTGTATTTAGGGCTGTGAACTGCATCCGGATTTTTCAACTATCCGGATAAACCGGATATTCGAACAACCGGACAGCTTGGCAAAAAATCCGGCTATCCAGATATCCGGATTCACAAATGGGAAATCCGGATATCCGCTGTTCGACTATCCGGATACGTAAACGCAAAATCCGGATATCCGTGTGTCCGGATACTGGAATATAAAAGTTGAATATCTGCATATCAGAATTAAACGAAGCAAACATCGAAAAATTATTCACAAAATATGTTTGTAGATTATTAAATTAACGCCAAAAATTAAAAAGCTACAATTTTACAAACAAGTGCAAATAAGAACTGTGCCATTTGTTTATATTGTGAAAAAACGCTGTTAATTGATTTAAATGCCCCACGAATTTATTGTTATTAATGTTAAATAAACATATATGGTACATCAATTTTTTGCTTTCACTGGTTATTAACCGGATCTTCATAAATCCGGATAGTTTGAAAAACGAATATTAACCGGATATCCATGCCGTCCGGATTTTATCCGTGTGAACAGATATCCCTATGGATATCCGGATATTCGAATATGCGGATAGTCCCAGCCCTAGTTGTATTAGCAATAATTATATTTGAAAATAAAATAAAATGGCTTTATTTTGCAGTTATAACAGTGAAAGGCATGTGGTTCCCTGTAATAAAACAAATAACACGCATGACTATGGAAATGTCAAGAAAAATGAACGCTTGGGTGCTGAACGTTTGCGATACACATTATCAAATTTGAGTAGTTTTACAAATTATACGATTTGTGTTAAGGCATTTACTGTAGCCGAATCAATACCAAGCAATTGTGTACACACACAGACACTAATTGGGGGTATGTTGTTATTTGATAAATTAAGTTTAATTGATTAATCTGTAAAATAAATAAAAATTTTGCAGTTCCTTCAAGTCCAACACAAGCTAGATTCGAAGATGCAAATGATATAGTAATTCACTGGCTACAGCCTGAAGTGCCTTCGGGGCGCGTTGATTACTATGAAGTTGTAGTAGAAACAAAATTGAAGGATAATATAGAAGAACGTCATATATCGCGCATAACAAATAATGGTATGACATGCACGATTAGAAAGCCAAGCTGCGATAACAATAATTACAAATATACAATTGGAATACGTGCCGTTAATGTGGCATATGCCAAAGAAATTGATCAAAATCTAATACGTGTTTATAACAGTAGTCATTCACATGAAAACTACGTTACAGCGGCCACGCATGAGTTGGGTTGTATTGAAGCAGATTCCAAGGCATATGGTGCCGTCGGAAATCACATTAAAAATGATTTCATAGAATATCGCTCTTTTCAAGTTATAGTTTTTAATTACGTATGTGGTGCCATAATGAAAAGCGATGGAAAAGTATGGATCACGATGTTTGTAGTAATGTTGGGAACTACCATAATTGTTATTGGCGTCTTGTTAATCTTTAAAAGGTTACATGAAATGGCATCGATTAATTGTAAAATACCTGAACCATTAAATGATTTAGTTAATGGCATAAATGGAAAAGAATTTATGGAACATGATGATGAGTATTTGAAAGATACTAAAATAAAACAACAATACAAATCAAGCGAAAATGGACGTTTGCTACCATGCATTTCTAATGTTGAAAATTATGCGCAAGATCGTACGTGGGCTGATACAAAAAATAGTTATTACGCAACTACGGATGATACAACAAACGATTATTGTATACAAGATCCTATGACAATGCCAAACGGACCAGAAAAAAACGGTTATATGGCAATGAAAGCAACAAATAATGATTTAAATGATAAAGAAATGCAAAAAAATTCAGTTAAACGTATGTTAAGCTACACAAAAATGGAAAATGGTTATGTGCGACCAAATGAGCTGCAATCAAATGAGCGAGAAAAACCATTTACAATCAATTGGCCATTGCAGGCAGCGGATGGCTACATTAATCCAAATAATAGACATACATTTAATTGGCAAGAAGAAATGAATTACATACAAAATGACCAAGCAAATGTAAATAGCACAGTTTATATGCCTAGCGTGACTTAAAATGTAATATTTTATGCATGTAAAATACACCAGAGATGCCTTAATGCAAGTGAATTGCAGGGGAGAAAGTTAGCATTGTTTATACATATATGTATGTGCATGCAAAAGCATATAACATGCTAACAATTTACAAACAAAGGTGCTGCAAATGCACAATGTCATTGCTTTGAAGTTATGTCTGTTTGTTTTTAATAATTATTATTTACATGGTCTACATTAGGGCTGTGAACTTCATCCGGATTTTTCAACTATTCGAATAACCGGATAGCTGAGCAAAAGATCCGGCTATCCGGATTCATAAATGGGTAATCCGGATATCCGAACAGCGGATATCCGGATACGTAAACGGAAAATCCGGATATCCGTATGTCCGGATACTGGAATATAAAAGTTGAATATCTGCATATCAGAATTGAACGACGCAAACATCAAAAAATTATTCACAAAATATGTTTGTAGATTATTAAATTAACGTCAAAAATTAAAAAGCTACAATTTTACAAACAAGTGAAAATAAGAACAGTGCCATTTGTTTATATTGTGAAAAAATGCTGTTAATTGATTTAAATGCCCCACGAATATATTGTTATTAATGTTAAATAAACATATAGTGTACATCAATTTGTTGGTTTCACTGGATATCCAAAAATACGGCTATTAATTCGATCTTCATAAATCCGGATATCCGGATAGTTTCACAAACGAATATTAACCGGATATCCATGCCGAATTTTATCCGTGTCAACGGATATCCGTATGAATATACGGATATTCGAATATGCGGATAGTCACAGCCCTAGTTTACATAGAAGGCAGCGCACTCGAAATTATTCTAAAAGCTCTTGATAAATCTTTTTACGAGTTTTGTTTAGTTTTGCGCGCATTTTGCACCCTTTGACTATTTTTTGTGTTGTTTTTGTTATGATTTTAATATTCATGGTTTTTATACAACGCCAATTTAAATTTTGGTACTATTTTATCAACCGCTATTGTATATATATTTCCATAAATTACTATTTAGTTAATTTGTATTAAATGCACCAAAAAAGGGACACACACATGTGACAAGTTACTACCAACATCACTTGTATTAGTAAATATTTATTATATAGCTTTAAATAACGTAAATTGAGATTTAAAACCACCCGCATAAAGTGTAGCTGAAGTAAAGTCAAGCTTTAATATGTATTATTTACATACATATTTTTGGCTGCTCTTGAAGTTTGTACCTCGCTTAAGGCAGCATTAAAAAAAAACTATAGTCACTATGTAAATATAAATTTCAGCTACAAAATAATTAATCAATCACAGAGTCTGTAAAGTGCCTTAATTATACGCAAAGCATTAATTTATAATAAAATATATGTACATATCGCTCATTCAATAGTGGCATAACTGAAAAAACACAATTTTCCAGGAGATTCAAAGATTTCAACTGCCATATGTTGCGCATATAAAGGCATATTTTCATTTTTATAGCACGTGGTAAACTTTTAACTGATCACAAAGATTTTTTTATACAACATAGATCATGATATTGGGTGCGTTTATATGTTATTAACTCGAAAGTCGTGTTTTTTGAGTTATGACACTATTGAAGTAAATGAGCGATATGTTTTAAGCTTTTTACTATGTACTTTTATATCAATTAAATGTACATAAATAAGAATAATATGTATGAAACTGTTAAATTTTAGCCCATATACAGATTTTTTTTGACTGAGTTTATTTTAAAATTTTACAAAATTGTATGAATTTAACTGCTCATTACAAGCTAAAGATAACTTGCAGGTCTAAAAGCGGCCTCACAGTTATTGTCTAGGTTTCGACTATAATTCAGCATGAAAAACTAGAAGCATATAGTAAACATATCTCCACCAAATTTGTGTTCGATGCATGCATTATTACCGTAGTTACAGTTTCCGAATTGTGGTGAAAAACAGGGACTACAAAGTGACGTGTCCATTTTTCAAAGCTTTGTATACCGTTGTTGTATTAACGAAAAAGACACTACCCGAAGGTTTTGGGGAGTGTTATCAATGTTGATTATGGTCCTATGCCGTATGTAGATCCAGTACGTTCCAGTAACAAGCATAAGCAAGGTACTGGCCCGCCCATCTCAGGAACGATTTCTCTCTTGATTTGAATCGATGCTGTTTGCGACCAATGTTAGCTCATATAAAAAATCTTCGAGTATGCTGCATAACATACTTTGTTCTACATGTCATCATTAATCAAACTCAACTTTTTTTATATGTACATTAGGGTGGAGTGATGTTGTATGAAACAAATTTTTTTTCGTTTTTTTTTTTTAATGGAATAGCGATACAAAGTTGTCGTTCAATAAGTGAATTCAGTATTCAAAAGATTGTTTACTTGTCTTGATGTTTTGAGGTGCCCCAACCCAATTGAAAATTAGAAAAAAAATTTTTTTTTTACAAGCTTTGATTTATTTTTTAACGAAAGTATTTTTATGACTTTCCAGTCTATTATAGGTGTGATAGGTTAAATAAAAGCCTGATGAGTTGTTTTAATGTTTTTTATTAAGAAAAATTACAAAAATTATTTTATAAAGGAATGAAAAAACTCAGAAATAAGTAGATTATTTAGTATTAAATTGTTTTTTTGTTTCAAAATTAGGCAATTGCTGTCGTGATAATAGTCTTGCCCTTATAAAACCATCTCGTTTATTTTCTCCACAAACTGCACTTGAAGCTTCTGTCACCAATTTGATAACGCGCTCTACGGCTTGGGTATGGCATGGAAAATCTTTGATATTCTGGCACGTAGTCAAACCACTTTTGACAATCTCTTTCAAGGTTTCGTCAGATAAATTAGAAGTCAGAGGTGGCTCAGTTATCTTACAGTCTTGCCACGTAATTAAGTCGGTATAACCTTTGGCATCGAAATATAAAGCAGGCACTTTAAATGCACGAAGGTCTTGAGTATTATCTGCTCTTGCTTTCAAAATTCGCTGATAAGCCAGCTTACGTATAATTTCTCTGTGGTCTGCAAGCATAGCAATAAGAATACTTTCTGGATGACCGAAATATCCATTTCCTTGGAACACCTTATCAATGATTTTCTTTAAATGCTCGTTCAAATATCGAGTTAGGCTTATTGTTTGCCACAGGTGCTTAGCTCCGTTTGTACATGAGGGATTACATTTTATTGTGAACCACATTGAACCATAAACTCTCATTACGAACGTAGCTAATATCACTAAATTTTCTTCGGGGTCTGTTTTAGTAGCATATTATCTTAAAATTCTATTTGCTGTTGTAAGCCATCTAGAATGGTTAAGAGGTCCAGGTGTAATATTAGCTAAATCGGGAGAAAAAATGCCAGTGCTGATAGCTGTCATCACATCGTAAAGATATTTTTGGGCGGTACTCAACTCATTTTTAGTGACCAGGTAATGAGGAGGGAATGGTGGTAAATTGGACAATTGGAATTGATTCACATTTTTGTAATTCAGTTCCAATAGGACCTGAAAAGCATTTAGGCCCTGTAGTTTTTCCATCCAAATTCAATAAAAGATGTCGCAATGGTAACTCATTCGAATGTAACTGGCAGACAAACCATTGTAATGGTTTATTAAGTTCTTTTTCCATTAACCGAACAACACCTCCTTTGAAACCTGTATTCACGACTGTACCATCGCAACCAACAACAACTAATTCATCCAATTTCACCGATTTTTTTCTCAAATAATTTATTATGGTACTTTCAATACCTTTAGCAGTTCCCAACTCACACGTAACATGCCCGAAATAATCACTTCCTGGTTCTGATAAAATCACATAATGGTCTTCTGTAGTTCTTTTTCTATAAAATTTGCCTTTCTTCTGAATGCTTACCAAAGTTTTATCTTTTCTTTCTATAATAGAAGCTGTTCTGTCAGATACTCCAGTACGATCACAGGCGAGAGCTAATTATGGTAAATTTAATCTCTTTTTCTTTGATGGCGGAGCAGCTATTTGTTTTGGCGATTGATGATGGCTAGAAGCTACGCTATTATTGCTTGAACTGGTACTTTCGATTGTGAAGTCATCAGGCAAAGAACGAGAACAAGACGTCTGGTTAGGATCCATTATCTCTTTGTTACGTAGTAATTTTTTTTCTTGTCTTTTTATTTTTTTCATATTTTTTACTGTCGCAACCAAATCTACCTCGCCTATCATAATTTTTCTCGTAGTTCTTTGATCAATTAAGAAAGATACTTCTTCCTTGGGAACACGGCTGTCTTTTGAGCAAGTACATTTTGAGTTAATAAGTTTGCATTTGCAACTGCAAATATCAAATAACCTTTGGGACTCAGTAACAAATTCAGTTATCTTTTCTTGATATTTCTTGTTCGTTTGACGGCCCTGATAAGGTTTTAGTAAGCGTCTATATTTGTCATGGTAAGATCGAATAAGTTGTAGTACTCTCTTAAAGCTGACAGTGGGAAGCGATGCTTTTCGCCAGCTATCTAAAATTTCCGTAGCCAATCTTTCGGATATATCATGAACTGTCGAATCTTTTGTTCTTTTGTCAGGTTTTAATTCGTATCTAATAAATAAGTAATACTTCATAACATCATTATAAGTTGGTAATAGAGACACTGGTAACTTCTCTGGCAAACCAAACACAGGACAACATGTTGTTTGTCGTGTTTTGACTTGCGACATTTTACTGTAACAAAGAGAAATAATAGGTGTAACTCACATCGAAAATATTTAATTACGATCTGAATTGTATTTATCTGTAAACAGCAATTTGAAATTATTACTTACATGAGTGTTATTTCCTTAACGGCAGTGTTTAAAATCAATGTTCCTCACAAGTAGAATAACAATAACACGCGCGACGCGCCCACTTAATGGCGTTCGAGCAACAATTGACAACTGCAGAGAAATCACCTCCCCTCCCTCACCTATCCGCGCACTCTTCAAGGTCAAATTGTCGCCAACGGGAAGACACAGGATATGATTTAGCGTTAATTTGTCAATATTATACTTTAGTGTTTTTCGATAAGAAATTTTGAAATTCTCTAAGTTTATAATGTTGGGGGCACCTCTAAATGTATCATGTGCCAAATAAAATTTTGCATGTATATTTGTGAGCAATAACGGCAACTTTTTACAGGTATTCCAAAACGAAAATACCAAAAAAAGAAATTTCACTCCACCCTAATGTACATAGATATTTTTACTTACCAATATTTGATTTCCTTAAAAATAAATTTCAAAAGCATATCAAACACTAACTGCAAAATGAACTGGAATGAAAGATTTGAAATGGGTAATTGCAGCCTATAGTATAACGTATTGTTATGACAATTAGTCGAAAACTAAGTTATTTAGGTTGAGTATCTTCATGCGCCAAACTATTAATTTCAAAACTTTTTTTAGTTATACACTATGAAAGTCTCACAATTTTATTACATTCCAAAAACTTGTAAATTTCACGAATGACAACTATCAGTTAGTTTAATTAAATGTCAACTTACTTCCTTAAGCGTCATCTGTTGGTAAGTAGGTAAACGGTTAGATGTCGTTTTCAAATTGAACATATGCCTCTAGTGTTCAACGGTAGCAAATTACTATGGTGAGATATCTTTTTGCTATGGTGAGAAATCTTTCTAATAGTAATCTGTGAAAAATTGCAATTATTAATTTCATTTTTGCCAAAAATATGCATTTAAATATATTTTGCTAGAATTTGCCACGGTGCCTTGATATTGCATTTCAATTTTATCAGCGTGTGTGAAATTAAGAAAATTAAGTTGAATCATGTGCAAGATTTTTTTACGAAGATTTTTAACTTTAATGTTCTCCTTTAAAGCTTTAATAGAATATGAGTAAGTAGAGTATTATTTCGTCTAACTACCCCAACCCTAAATAGCAACCCTACTCAAAAATATCCCTATTTCAATGCGGAGTGAAATACCTTTCGTTTGATACCCATATCGGCATAACTCATGCAATTTTTGTTTGTAATTTCGAATAGCTGGCAACCCTATATGGCAACCATGCTCACAAATGTTCCTATTGTAATTTTTTTTAATTTCGAATAGGTAGAAACTCTACTCAAAAATGTCCCTATTGTAATGCGGAGTGAAATACCTTTCGTTTGATACCCATATCGGCATGTCTCATGAAATTTTTTTTAATTTCGAATAGGTGGCAACCCTACTCAAAAATGTCCCTATTGTAATGCGGAATGAAATACCTTTCGTTTGATACCCATATCGGCATATCTTATGCAACTTTTTTAAATTTCGAATAGGTGGTAACCCTAAATGGCAGCCCTACTAAAAAATGTCCCTATTGTAATGCGGAGTGAAATACCTTTCGTTTGATACCCATATCGGCATATCTCATGCAATTTTTTTAATTTCGAATAGGTGGCAACCCTAAAAGGCAACCCTACTGAAAAATGTCCCTATTGTAATGCGGAGTGAAATACCTTTCGTCTGATACCCATGTCGGCATATATCATGCAATTTTTAAATTTCGAATAGGTGGCAACCTTGTGAAACATTCTGAGTGGCAACACCTAGGTAGAAAGTCTTAGAAGGTGATACTTTATCTCTGTGCCAAATTTCATTTAAATCGGATGAGCCGTTCCCGAGATCGTTCGGCTATACAAATATACAAGAATTGCTCGTTTAAAGTAATGAGATATTCAGGCCTGTTCTGAATTCCGACTCGGAATGAAAAGTAAAACGACATTGATTTCGACTTGGTTTCTATTTGGTGTTCTCAATTCCGATTGTAAAAAATCGTTTCGAAGTCGATTTCGAATCGTTTTCATTCCGATTCGGTAACCAGTTTAATCAGCTGTTTTTGTTTATGTGTTTTGGTTTAAGTATCATAAAATTTTATTTTAATTAAAAAATGCCTGCAGATATGGTTTTTGATGCGCAGACGCAAGAATACGTGCTATTGTGCGTGCGAATCGTAAAAATGCGCTGGATCGGAATTCAGAACAGGTCGACTTCATTTCGATCAGCATCGATTTGTTTGCCTAATAGATTTCTTGATAGAAGTTTTTAAAGAAAGATTTATTATGCCAATTTAATTCAAATTTAAACAAAAAATACACACAACTCTTCCAAATAAAATGAAGAATTTAAAAAAAATTATTTGAAAGACAAATATCGCAACATTTGTGTATAATCTGCCAATTAATTTTCATTCCGACTGCTCAGAGGCAATACTTTTCAAACCGATAATTTTTGGTCGGAATCGAAATTGAGAACACCAATCCATTTCGATTCCGAAAAAATTGATCGGAATCGGAATCCAGAACAGGCCTGATTATTAAATTCTTTCTATCCATTTATCACTAATTTAGACCGATGCAAAGCTTAAGCGACTGCTCGCACTTGCAACATCGATTTTTCGGAAACAATGATGAATCGTTTGGATTCCTACTCGAATGCGATTTATGTTGACTTTAAGTGCTCCTCACGAACAAAAAAGAATATAATAAATTTAGAAGATTTTTAGATAGTTTAATTGTTCTAAAAAATTATTTGCCGCAAAATTGAACCTGCCTAATAAAAGAATGTTGGGGAGCAAATTTTTCAAAAGTTTTTAGAGCAATAAAGTGTTGCACAAAATCATTTCACCATTATAACGAATTTGATAAAAAAGCGCAATTATCTCAGCCATTGAGGACAAGAAGAAATGCACGCAAGGCTTCCGAATTGTTCAATAGCTCAAAGAACACAAAATACAAATCGTTGTAGCAGTGCTTCGCCCCATCCAATAGGTGCGATCACTCACAAATTGTCATCAATATCCTCTAACGGCAGTGCGCAGTTTCCAACAGGGTTGAACCTAAGGATATGGGTGTTAGAGGCGTAGGTTCCACATTGCAATTGGTTGGTGTCATCTAAGGACACGTTACAAGCGGAATTGATTCTGGATAAGTAAGGGTTTCGCGGCTCCCTGCTTTCACTAATGCGAGTTTCTGGTACTTGACTTTGAGAACGAGGTTCACCGACATAATAATTTGACCACTCTTTGTGTATATTGTGCTTTTTATGCCTTTTTTCGAATGGCAGAATTCGTCTATGCCGGAATTCTTCGTAGTGTTTAAGGACTTGACACCTTAAGTTCCTGGGAGGCGGGCCTGGGTTTCAGAGTATTCAGCAGAGACTGTTTATTCAGCATTTTATTTCTCCACTTTATGGGGAATATTCTTACCTCACTGTGTAGATGATGTTCAGGTTACATAACAAGACATCCCGAGGCAGTTCTGAGCCCCCGGTGTTTTGACAGCCTGCAGTTTTCTTCGGTGGGTTTCTTTTAGGCACGTCGATCATAAGGGGGAGGCGTAATAAAAAAGCAGCTGATCAATTGCTTTAAAAGTAGCTATGAGCGTTTCCGCCAAGTGCTGCTAGCGCGGCACTTAAAGATTTTGTTACGGTTTGTCCAATTTTACAGATATTTGCGCCGTCCACGTTGTAAGTAGGTTCCCGAGGATTTGTTCGTGACAGTGCCAAATTATTATTATTTTACAGCAAAGCCATCAATGAAGGAGGATATGGGCACTATCGTGCAGTCATCGGCGTTGTTGTTGTTGTTGTAGCGATAAGGTTACTTCCCGAAGGCTTTGGGGGGGAGTATTATCGATGTGATGGTCCTTTGCCGGATACTGATCCGGTACGCTCCGGTAACACGGCACCATTAAGGTGCTAGCCCGACTATCTCGGGAACGATTTATATGGCCACATTAAACCTTCAGGCCATCCCTCCTTCCCCACCCCGAGTACCATGAGGAGCTTGGGGTCGCCAGAGCCTCGTCTGTTAGTGAAACAGGATTCGCCACGGATAGGTGAGGTTGACAATTGGGTTTGGAGAAGCTATATATTACGCTGGCAACCTGAAAGGGTTGCGCTACACAGTCCTTTGAATCTGGTATTTTAGTCGCCTCCTACAACAGGCATACCTACCGCGGGTATATTCTGACCCCCTAACCCGCTGGGGGACAGTCATCGGCGTAGGACACATTGGTAACTACTTCTGGTGGAAAGGGTCCTTCGATATGTAAAAATTGGGGCTAATTATATTTTTTTTTAAATTAACCCCAATTTTTACATATCGAAGCAGCCTTTCCACCAGAAGGAGTTACCCAGGCAAACGCGAGTCACTCTAGCTCAACTTCGTTCTGGATACTGTAACAGGCTAAACTCTTACTGAACCCCGACATACAAAATGTATGCCCCGTTTGCAATGTGTCCTCACATGACACCAACCATCTCTTTAATTGTAATGTGGAGCGAACGCCTCTAACACGACTTTCATTATGGTCCACCCCTGTTGAAACAGCAAGTTTCCTTGGACTCCCGTTAGAGAATATTGATGACAACTTGTGATCGGTCGCACCAACAACAACAACAACATATGTAAAAATTTAACGCAAGTGGGAATAGGGCACCACCCCGTGGAACACTTTCTTTAATTCTTCTGGGTTTTGATGTTATATTCCAGATAAACCGATTTGCAGTCCAAATTTTGAGACTCGGAGGAAGGGTACACCCTTCTAAGTCTTGCAGTAACGTGCTGTGATTGACTGTGCCAAAGGCTTTCGATGAGTCTAGTTCTATGGTGAGGTTCTTGATTCAGTTCCCAATTTTTGTGTGTTCACAGCGTTTAGCGTGGTGGTGGTGCTATGTTAATTTCGAAAACTATGCTGATGATTGGCAAGTCGCAAGATTGCGGTGAAATTTCAGAGTAACCACATTTAATTTTTTACGTTCCTCCAAAAGTAGTTCGTTTTATTAAGTCTGCACTGTTCATCTGTGTGCGGTATATCAGCGGGAATTTTTTTACTTCGAAATAATTTATTTACAAAAAACTCTTTTTTTAATTTTTTTATAAGCCCTACTACATCGATTGAAACTTGTAAAGGAGCATCTTGCAGGCGCCTCTGCTTCTCTAACTAGTAAATTTGGAGGCTTTAATTTATGAATCTAGATCTTTCATGCTGTGTCGAACTAATTTTATTATACTATCTCAAAAAACTTGAAGAGCGCTCTATCTCAGAGCAGAGTGTTCGAAAATCGGGGTTTTCAATAAAATTCTCCTTAAATTTTTTTTTTCCTAATATGATATATGTGACCCGGTCTATGAAAAGGTGGCTTATGACTCAAAAAAGAAATTGCGAGAAACAGCTGTTAACAGTTGTGTTTTTTTTAGTCCTAAGCCACCTTTTCATAGGCCGTGTCACATATGATGAGTAAAGAAGTTTTGCGACAAAAATTAATTTAAACCGAGAGAGGTTGATTTGAGTCTTTGGTCGATTTGGTATGTAGAAAGGAGATAACCGCACAAAGTCACTTTTTAACGCGACTGTTGGGCACAACTAACTAGTATTAATTAAAACAAATTAATTTAACAAATATAATTTAATTTAAAATAATTAAGAGGCATTTTTGCAATATAGTTCAGATTTTAAAAAACGTTATAAGTTGATTTTTTTAAATGAAATTTAAAGCTGCATACATATTTTTATATATTCAATTTAAAAATATATAATATAGGGTGGTAGCTGCCCTGATGAAGATAGCTCACTTCGACAACACGAAGATCCGTTGTGATACCACATACACCAAAAATAACGGTGACTTGGATCTAGCTACTTAGAGAATCGGTGGGTAGCAACGATAAAGCTCCGAATGATACCGATCTCAACTGAAGTACTATCGCCTAGTTCTGGCAAAAGCTGGGCAATCAAGCATAAAGTGATTTGGTGATTCCACCTCAGCATCCTCCATACAGCTGCAGCAGGATGGAGTTTCCAGTATATTGAGACGTACCCCATGGATACCTATGATAGGTGATTGGGTGAACCCAATTATTTCAGCACACCGCCTGCCATCAACTTTCGGCCAGAAAGATCTTGCTACCCTGCAAGAGGTGGTGTCCGCCCAACGTTTGCTGAGCTGACTCGAGGCGCAGCTATGGAGGAGCAATCCACAGCGGAATCCCGAAGTCCCTACAGCCATCTTCATCCGGTTCAATTGTACCGAGGCGGGCTAAGAGATCCGCTTTGACAGTTACCCGGGATATCGCTATGGCCCGGGACCCAGATAATCTTAATTGTAAAATAAGTCGATGCAATCGCAAGCGAGGTCAGGCACTCCCAGACCACCCTCGATCGCACTGTAGTTGAGGTCAAGGCCTTAATAGCCGCTTGGCTATCAGAGTAGATGTTAAATTCCCTAAACGTAGTAGCACTGGATAGCATTTCATCCACCGCATCCTTAATCGCAGAAACTTCCGCTTGGAATACACTGTAGTGATCAGCCAACTTAAACTTGCGGCTTACATTTAGCTCTTGACAAAAGACCCCTCCACCAACCTTTCCGTCCAACTTCGACCCATCCGTGAACAAGTTAACCCGTCCCATGCCCCAGATAATTCCTCTTCCCCACTCCTCTCTCGGTGGAATGATTGGGATGCAGGTCGTATAGGGAGCAGTTATCGGCATACAATAGTCCGTTCTGTCAGGGATAAAGTCGAAACTGGTAAGAAGGCTAGAGTGTACGAAGTCAGAAAGCCCACGGCCGCCTTCCCCGCAATATCTACTGGATATATGTTCAGCATGACGTTCAGTCATACAAACTTGTATTAAATTTCTTACCACATTTTTATTCATTATGAATTGCACTACTCAACCTTTATTTAATCCCGACAAAGCCGTTTAAACGGTTTTGGGCTAACCTGCGCCAGTTGGTCACATCAAGGAAATTTAAATCGTTTTCCGTCTAGTCCTTCCGCAGGCGGGTTCCGAATGGAATGCCTTGTGGGCCGGAGCAACATCTTTCAATCGCATAATATGGCATAGCCAGCGTAGTCGTTGTGTTTTAATTCGCAGGACGACTATGTTGATGTCTACGATAAGCTCGTAAATAAATAAATAAATATAAGGCGCGATAACCTCCGAAGAGATTTTAGGCCGAGCTTTTCTTCCATTTTGCGTCGTGCTCCTTTTAATTTTTCGTCCAAGTTGGCGGGACAGGACCTACTTGTTTTATGCCGACTCCGAACGGCATCTGCAAGGCAGATGAGTTTTCACTGAGAGGGGGTGCGATAAGTGAGGGCTACTCTAAGATCCACTTTTCGCTGAACAGCTGTTGGAAGCTTACAATGCTTCTTCTTACAAAATGCCCACAGCTCGTAGTCGTACAGTAACGTGGATAGGGTGATGCCCATCAACAGTTTCCTTTTGCTATCTGTTTGTCCTCCGATGTGTGCCATTAGCCTGCTTAGCCACGATACCTGCTTAGATGCCTTATCAGTCCCCAATATGTTATTCGTGAGTCTAACCTTTTACTCCTAAATAGTAAACTATCTTCTTTGATGTTATATTTCGTTTCAAAGCTAATTTCTAGTGCTTTTTTATTTTTTCTGCTGCCAATTGGAAGTCCACGCGAGCCACTACTTTGTGCGTATCATGAGTATATTGAGCTTTATGCGTGCTTCTCCTGTGTTTTGGGCTATAATGACTGCAGTAATGTCGTCTGCGTATCCAACTAAGAATGAATGAGCAGAATTTCATTATTGAAAACTACATCGTAACTGGCGCTCCACAGGTGAGGACTAGGAATTGATCCCTGTGCTGCTCCGCATGTGATTTTCCTGGGGCGCAGGACCTCTGAAGATTGATATATAAGGATACGATCACTGAGTTAGCTTTTGTTGACGCACTGTAGCAAGCATGGTATTTGGAATCGCTGCCCATCTCGCTCTGTTGAAAGCATTTTACGTCTGATTGCAACGTCTAGGACAACTCGCTTAGATTTAGCATTACCACGTTGTGCTATTTCGACGCTTGTAAGGACGTTTCGAATTGCGCCTTAAGTGCATTTTCCGGGCCTGACGCCATGCTGTCTGAGTTATAGTGCTCCTGCTTGTTCTACAGCGTCTACGAGGTTTTAGGAGCCTTTAAACAGTTTTTTGCCTGTGTCGAGCATGCATAACGGCCGGTACGCTGATGGCGGTTTCGTATTCCCTTTGCCTTTTTACCACTCAACACAAGCTGCTGATTTTTCATGTTTCGAGGAACCTATACGTCCCTTAGACATGCATTATACATATCCAGCATAAGCTCTGGGCGCATTTTTGCGATTTCTTAAATTCAGGGCAGAGGCCTTATTATTTGTCAAGCTTCTTACTGCGGCCGCCGTGGTTTGATGGTAGCGGCGTGCTCCGCCCACCACACCCAAGATCCTGGGTTCACGCCCCGGAAAAAGCAACATCAAAAACTTTAGAAACAAGTTTTTTCAAGTAGAAGAAAATTTTGCTAAGCGTGGTCGCCCCTCGGCAGTGGTTGGCAAGCACTCCGGGCGTATTTCTGCCATGAAAAGCTCTCAGTGAAAACTCATCTGTCTTGCAGATGCCGTTCGGTGTCGGCATTAAACAAGTAGGTCCCATCCGTCAATTTGTAGAAAAAAAATAGGAGCACGACGCAAATTAGAAGAAAAGCTCGGCCTTAGATCTCTTCGGAGGTTATCGCGGCTTACATTCTTACTGCAAGTTGCAACTCGGCTGAGGTAAATGCGGAAGTTCTCCAAGTGTGCTTATGTGGAAATCACTTTCCTTATTTTGTGCGTGGGAAAAAGTGCTTTTACTATTTTATTCATTTTATCTACCCTGGCTTCGGCATCCTGGCCCAAATTCTTTTTAGTACTATTTTGTAACCCATGCCTCAGGGGTGCCAGTTGATTTATTTTTGAAGCTCCTCCCATTTCCTTTTCTTGCTGTTATTAATAGCAGCCTTCAGGTGTTTTTTCTCTTTCCCGTTGGTCTTCTGCTGGAATCATTGAGTATACTTCAAGCTTGGCTGTCCTGATTTTCCCAGAGCAAGATCGTTTTTACTATGCTATTTTAATAAATTGGAAGATCTATCACATCATATTCAAGGATTTAAAGAAATGCACATACAACAGCAACGACAGTCCTATTTTGAAACGTGAGCCAAGATAGTTTGATCTTCCACTCAGCCCGAGATTTGCTCTATGCTAAACTTTGTGATGTCATATTGAGATTACAAAGGCTTTTACTTCTAAATGTTTGTGTAAATTATACTTATTTTTTTATTTTAACTTTTATTAAGATTTTTGACTAGCTTCTTGCTATATTTTAATAAGAAAAATTAAACTCAGTTTAAGCAGCAACCATATTTCATTCAAAATACGCCAATTATATAGTCATAGGTTTTTTGATACAAATAAAAAAAAATTTACCAACGCAGATAAAAACTATGTATCGTTAGCTTAATTCACAAAGGCCCTAACCATGGTGGAATAACAAAGTGAAGTAAGCCTATCTGAAAAATTTTCACCAATGATGTCCCCGAAAAAGTGTTGCTTTTTGTATTTCTCAGGAGTCAAATATGCCACTTTAAGTACTTTTTCCAGCTAAACTATTAGGTGAATATCGATAGACCTATCATTTGGGTATCTTTGGCTTCCATAAGTAAGACCGTGCTAAACTAATACGTCCATATTTGTTTATGCTTCCATTATATCGCACACTAAATCAAAAACCGTCACAAATCAAAAAAAATCTTAAATGTTCAGTAGAGGTAAAGAACTGTTTTTACAAACATTTTTGCGATTTAATATTCAAATTGAGTTCCCAGTAAAGGTAATCATCTTAGAATATAATGATTTAGCTTAAGATATTTTAGTTCAGTGCAGTTATTTATACAATAAAAGGTAATTTAGACTTGTGACTCTTTAGTTGAAATTTTTTCGTACTGGTGTGTATTGTGTCAAATTGTGACTCTTTAAATATTCTTCAGATGATATAAATAAATGTAAGGCGCGATAACCTCCGAAGAGATCTAAGGCCGAGCTTCTCTTCCAATTTGCGTCGTGCTCCTCTTGATTTTTCCCTACAAATTGGCCGGACGGGACCTACATGTTTTATGCCGACTCCGAACGGCATCTGCAAGGCAGATGAGTTTTCACTGAGAGCTTTTCATGGCAGAAATACAATCGGAGCGCTTGCCAGACACTGCCGAGGGGCGACCCCGCTTAGAAAAATTTTCTTCTAATTGAAAAATCTTATTTCTAAAATTTTGATGTTGCTTTGCCCGGGAGTTGAACCCAGGGCATACGGTGTGATAGGCGGAGCACGCTACCATCACACCACGGTGGCCGCATTCTTCAGATGAGCCATGATACAAAAAAGAAGGTAGTTCCACTCAACATTTTTTGACGTATTTGGGGATTTTTGAAGTATCATAACGTTTGTTGTTTTGCCAGAAGCGTTGCGATACCGTTACTGTTTAAGGCGAAATTGTGGTTTTTCGTGATGGAAATTTCGTTTAGGATGAAAACGCAATGGTCATCTGAGACAATAATAATGTGCTTTAGCACGATTTATATGTATATATATCGATTGAGAATAAAGTAAAACATGCAATTTTATTGAAGAATAGTGGATAATGACTCATACATTGGTTAATGACTCATATATTTATGGCAGCTTGACCCGTAGACAGAAAAAAAAATACACGAAAAATCCTGGTGTTCTAGCATGGCCCTATTATCATGTGCCTACAGTAAATATTTCTGCAAGCATGTTGATAAAAAATGTACCTCCAAAGTCGGCACATCTATGTATGTATGTCAATGCTAAAAGGGCACAGAATGTGTATAGGCGGGGCTGCCCCAAGGTGACCCCTGGTACAACTGGCAAAAACAGTCTCATAACTAGTGGCTAACCTGCAGAGCTACAGGGTAATGTTCTCCCTAAAAATGGTTTGACAATTCTCTCCTAAAGCGAAACGCTTGAATTATACAATAAATAAAAAAATAAAAAATGTGGACTTTTAGCGAATTTATCAAGAAATTGCGGTGTCGGTTTATAAAGACCTCCTTTGAGCAAGCAATTGAAAAACGTGTATGTTTTGTCAAAATGTTCTGAACAAACGTCCGGACACTTAAGAAGGCTATATTCGCTTGCTTTGCGTACTTCGATCCATGTTTCTTCCACCAAAACAATTTTCAGGAGCTCGAAAAACTTATTAAAAACCTTCGTTTCTAGGCTGATATTTTGTATTGAAATGTTTCCAAGACTCATTTTTTTTCTTTTTTATTTAAAATAACTATGAAAGTAATTTAGTCGTCTTCGTTAAAATGAAATCCATCAAAATTAGAAAAATTCGTAACATTTTTCAATCAGGTAGCTTGTTTTTGTGATATTGTCATTGTCCCCGCAAACCCACTTGACGTTGTCACACTAAATGTCACAATAAATGGAACTACCTCCTTTTTGTGTATCATGAGATGAGGTATTTGTATTTGTTTCGGAAGGACAAAACTCAAAATCGCCATATATAATTGAGCTGCTGTCAGACATAGGACTATTCGAGCATCTGTATCTGGATTAAATATTTTCACAGCGCTTTAATAATGTTCAATATTTGGGCTATTAAATATTTCCTCACGATTTTCTGTTGAATATTCTTCCATATTTCTGCATCTCTCTGAATTTGACATTTTTATAGTATTGGAATAATGTTCAATATTTGGGCATGACATTTTCGAAAGCAATTTAAAACTAAACAATAAATGTTTGCATGAAATTAAATAAAAAATGCCAATCGTCAAAATAATACATTCAAAATACTGACCTTTTCTATTAAAAAACGCACTTCTGAATGAAACCAAAATTTTTTTTCACTTTTTTTCAAAAAAATCAAATCAAATCAAAATAATACTCTCTACATCTGAATAAAAACTTTCACAATTTTTCAACAGTAGCGTCACAAGTCAAAATAATACTGTTTAAGAGCAAAAAAATACTTTGTTCAAGCGACGCATGTAACATAAAAATAGGCATATCGGTATTTTTCCAGTTAAGGAGTAATGTGATTGGCAAGCATTTTTTGCAGTCTGATTTATGGGAAAAAGCGATTTTGAAAAATTTTGAGTTGTGCCTGTTTTTGATTTAGTGTGCGATATATGTTTAATTTGTTCCGAAAAAAATTGAAACAGGTCTTTTTTGTTAAAACAAACTATTTGCATTCACGTCATATTCATACCTTATTTATGAAAATACTTCGCTAAAACAATGGTATTCGAAATATAAAAAAATTGTAACTCACCGTTGCTGTTTTGCCCTAAAAATGATACCATTAAGATGAGAAGAATGTTACAGTTAGGTTAGTTTAGGTTAGGTTTGGTGGTAACTACCCTGACAGGGGAAGCTCACTTGGTCAACATGAAAATCCGTTGTGACACCACATACAATAAAATAAAATAACGGCGATGTAGATATAGCTACTTAGAGAATCGTTTGGTAGCCACGACAAAGCTCCGAATGATATCGATCTCCTCGCGAGATCCAGGTGGTCAGCGGAATCCCGAGATCCCTACAGCCATCTTCATACAGTTCAGTTGTACCGATGCGGGCTAACAGAGTTACAGTTATTGCTTGTAATTTGAATATATGAATCCGGCTCGCCTCGGATTAGCATATTCTGGTTCTAGGCCGACTGCCGCTGGGCTAGTCTATCCCGACATATTTCGGTAAACAATAACTTGGTAACATAAGTAATACATCATGAATTCAACTATCAAACATTTTTGGGGGATCTTCTGATTAAGTTTGTTATTATATATTAGAAGGGATATGTTTTACTTCCGACTCTTAACGAAAAATCAACAGAGAAGATGAACACTTCAGTGAATTTTTAGGGATGGAAACACATTTAAGAGTAAAACGATCACTTCCAAGTCTCACTGTAAAACTTTTCATCGAAACCGAAGTCTATTAAGCTCCGCAAAAAGCAGAAAAGTTCAACTAAACAACTGACGTACATACGTACATTATATGAATAACAAATCTTTCTTTAATGTCCGGATTTTCAACGAAAGTTTCAACTGCAGTTTAAGTTGAAGTCAGTTTACTTTTGCCGCATCCATTGAATTTTACTGCTCATCACAGTTTAAGTGGCCAAATTGAATTTTTTATTTTTATTCGATCCTAAAAGTAATGTAAACTCGCACCGGTCCTTTGTATTCCCTTTTGCATTGGCGCTGATATGCTGAAAAAAGCAGTTTCTCTAATGGCTTTCGTAGCAAGGTATTTATTTTTCTACTCCTATAAGCGGGTAAACATTTTACCCTCTGACCGTCGAAAATACATCCCTACCGTTTTAGATAGCGTACATCTTCTGTCTTTTTTTATTTACTTCACCTGGTGATTCCACCATGGCCCTTTTGGTAGTTGACCAAATAATAAAATATTTTTATTTTTTTTAACTTTATTAATATTGATTTGATGTTTTTAATATTTATAAACTAATTAGTATTTTCTTTTTTTTTGAAGTATTTAAAAATTTTCATTTTCAAAATACAACTCAATTAAAAAGATATTTAAAAATTAAAGTATAATATACATATATAATGATAAATTAATTTTATTTTAAAAATTTTATTATTTATTTATTTTGACTTTTAGTATTTCTCAACTAATTAGAATTTTCTTTTTTTGAAGTCATTCAAAAATTTTAATTTTTAAAATACAACTCAATTAAAAAATTATTTAAAAATTAAAGTATAAAGAACAAAGTATAATATTTTTATTATTTATATAAATATATATATATAGTTAACACTATAGCCCTAACCAACAGATTTTTCAAAACTGTTTTTTTGAGATTTTGGTATGATAGATTTTAAAGTGTTAGAAACAATAACAATGGAGTTATTTCACGTTTAAAAAGCCATATCAGCTCGAAGTGAATGTACAAAAACAATTCTTTTTCGATATTTTTTGTTAGAGCATTTGTGAGTTAAGCCAACGGTTTCTTAATTCTATGTTCAAAAAAAACTTCTGTACTAAATTTTTTTTTTAAATACTTTATCGAAATTGTGTTATTTACGTAATGCTTTCATGTTTTTAAGTTGCATTTTTACTCGAGTAACTGACATGCGTGTAAGTTAAATTATTTAAATTAAGAAAAAACAATTATTTATGTAAGTTTGTAAATATGTACCTTTGTAATGTATAAGAAATAATAAATGCATTAAAAACTAAAATAATAAAAATAAAGAAAAATTGTTTTACCAAAGTACGTGATGTTTTTTCAAAATAAATAAAGATGAGAAAAATTCGGAGTACAAACATTTCTAAAATAAGAATAATTGAACAACAATTCATTATTGTGCTACACACGACTGGGTATTGAACCTAACCAAATTTTATGAAAAAAGTTCCAAATAAGAATCAACCGAAGATATTGGGGCCTGTTCTGGATTTCGATTCCAACCAATTTATTCGGAATTGAAATAGATTGGTGTTCTGAATATCGATTCCTACCAGACTAGGTCGATTTGAAAAGTTTTGCCTCTGAGCAGTCGGAAGCGAAAGTAGCACTGGATCACAAAGTCCAACTTTTTTTCTGCACCAGAGACACCATTATGAAATTCCTATATAAAATCACCCCCTGATTCCGAAAATCAAAGTTAATTTTAATTCTATGGTAACGTTTTTGAGATATTTACAAATAACCGTTTCTTCAAAAAAAAAAAAAAAAAAATTGGGTACACTTAATCATATATATCTCAAGAACGAATTGAGCAATTCCAAAACGGTTTGAAGTTTTTAAAACTTGCCTTAAATTAGATAAATAAATAAGTGACACAATAGTATATAATTTTTTTAGGCTGGATTTTTCTTTCAATTCAGAACAAATTTTTTGTTAACATTTTTCTCGTTCTTGTTTGTTCGGAATTGGACGATGAATTCAGATTTAGGGCTATATATATATTCTCATGTAAATTTAAAAATTTTCATACAAATTTTTTGTTTATCGGGCAGATAGGTTTTAAAGTTAAGTGAGAAAAGGGTCTTAAATATGTTTTTTTATTTACCCATTTCCGCATAGTTTTTGATTAAATCGTTCCAATTTGGACGCATTTTTTTAAGTTTTTTTTTTAATAACGGTAATTCGTAAATATCTCAAACACGTAACCATAGAACTAGAAATAACCTAGATTTTCGGAATCAGGGGGTGATTTTACATAGGAATTTCATAATGGCGTCTCTGGTGCATTTTGGCTGTAAACCAGTGTAATTAAGCACAGATAATTACATTATTTTTCCGACAAATAAGTTTTATTAAATTATTAGTTTTATTTGGAAGATTTATAACAACTTTTTGCTGGACTATTTGTTTGTTTAGCATAACAAATCTTAATTTGAAAATTCCTATCAAAAATTTTCCAAGCTAAACAAAGCGATTCTGGTCGAAAGGAAGCCGAGGTGTTCTCAATTTCGATCGATCGATTTTTGCGATTTTTATGCACAATTGCACGTCATCTTGCCTCTGCATTTCCGAAAACCATGGTTCTGGCATTTTATTCAAATTTTTGCACAATTTTAATTTAACTAAAACCAAAATAAATAAAAAAAGCTGTTTCGCTTGAGGACCTGAAGTCTATTCGTAGTGAAGTCTATTCGTAGTGAAGACTATTCGTAAATTTAATTTTAATTATCCTAGAGACATTTCGTCATTTAGGATTGATGTATCAGCGCAACATTTTGAAACAATTTTGAATAATTCATTTTGGCCACCCGGAGCCTTTGTGCGTGAATTCGAGGATAGACGCAATGTTAATATTCGTAATCTTGCTACCGTTCCTCATAACAATAATGCTGCAAAAAACTAAATATTAAATCTGTCCTTAATATATTTTATCACAATGTAAGAGGCCTAAACTCGAAACTTACTGAACTATACTTGAGATAATTTAACTGTAATTACAATATCATCGCTTTTATTGAAACTTGGTTAAAGCCTCATATTTTTAATTCGGAGATTCTTTGCAATGATTACCAAATATATAGAAATTACCGCTTGAACAGAGTTGGAGGTGGAGTTTTGCTCGCGGTACATTCTTCTATACCTTCCGCTGAGGAACTTAAGTGCATTAGAACCCAGCTGGGAATAGGTTTTACCTATATTGCCATTTGCTATATCCCAACATCTTCAGATCCCTCGGTGTATATGAACCATATTTCGTTACTGAAAGATATCAGTTCAATGTTGAAGCCTATTGACTCGATAATTGTCTTGGGTGACTTTAATCTTCCGCACGTATCATGGACCACATCCGGCCATGGTATTGTACCGGTTTCTTCAAATTGTCCAGCATCGACTTTTTAGCTGAAATAACTGAACTTTGCCTAAGACAGATAGATAAATATAGTTCGAAACATGTTCGGGAGGTTACTTGATCTGGTATTTGTTGATGATACATCAAAATCCATTCTTAGGAGGGGTGAACGTCTTACTGTACCTGAGGACCCTTACCATCCTTCGCTGGAAATAGTTTACGAATTGGAAGAAAGTTCTCGGAGTTGCACTACCACAGAAAACGACTCTAGTTTTAGATTCGAATTCGCGAAGGCTAATTTTAATAAACTCAACCAAATTTTATCTACAATAGTTTGGTCCAAATACGGTGCAGCTATTGACAAAAACGTTTCTGACTTCAATGCCATCATTCACGCTATTCTGGAAAGACATGTACCTAAGCGTAAACGTGTTTCCACTGAACTAGTCCAAATATGGTACACCAAAGAAATGACATTTTTAAAAAACAAAAAATCGCGTTCCTTCAAGCTGTACAAGAAGACGGGTTCACACTCCGACTACTTGAAGTACTCTATATTGCGTCATAAATATTTTTAATTAAATAAAAAGTGTTACAAAACCTATCTCTGTGCGATGAAAAAGAAAATAACTTGCAATCCGAAAGCTTTCTATGATTTCGTGAACTCTAAACGTAGGGTTAAAGGCTTTCCTTCTGGTATAAAATACCGTGATGATTTCTCTAGCGACGATCAAGATATTGCTAACTTTTTGCACAATTCTTCAAATCTAACTATTCCGCTGAATTTATTTTTTTGTCTAGCGAATACCCCGTATCAACTTAACGCACTCAACGCAATTAATATTCCATCAATATCTCCAGAAGAGGTTCTTACGTATTTAACTTCTTTGAAGGAATCTTATAAATACGGTCCTGACCTAATTCCCACATGTTTTCTCAAAAAATGCGCAGAACACATTTATCAGCCCCTAAATGATTTATTCAACATGTCCCTAAAACATGGAGTTTTCCTTCTGCTTGGAAGGAATCCTTTCTAATACCCCTCCACAAAAACGGCAGTAGGTCATGTGTAGAAAATTATCGAGGAATTACAAAATTGTCTGCCATCCCAAAGGTATTTGAAGCCAATGTTACCAATCAGCTAACATTTTCCATTTCTGCATTGATTGCAGACTCTTAACATGGATTCTGTAAAGGCAAATCTACCATTACCAAGCTACTTGAATTCACAACTCATATTTCTAATGTATTTGGAGAAAAACTTCACACCGATGTTATTTACACTGATTTCAGTAAAGCATTTGACAAAGTTTCCCATTCATTGCTTATCCACAAGCTGGATCGACTTGGCTTCCAACCTGGTCTCACTCAGTGGCTATCTTCGTATCTCTGCGGTAGAACGCAACAAGTAATTTTTAAAAATACTCTTTCAGATTTGATTAATGTTCCCTCTGGCGTCCCACAGGGCAGTCATCTCGGTCCGATTGTGTTCTTCAAATTTATTAATGATATCTGTACCATAATAAAATATTCCAAAATTTTAATGTATGCTGATGATTTGAAACTTTTTAGGCCCTATGCGTCTATTGAAAAACGTCCCTTGCTTCAGGCGGATTTAAACTGCTAAGTTGCTTGGTGCAACGCGAATTCAATGCCGCTGAACATCAATAAATGTAAGTTCATGTGCCTCTCTCGGAGATCTTTGCCAGCAGCCTCTTACGTAATTAATAATTTTTGTCTTGTATCAGTAAATTATTTTGTTGACTTGGGACCTCAATATTGTGACTACTGCCAATAAGGCTAGAGGTGTTCTATCATTCGTGAAGAGATGGTCTAAAGAATTTAGTGACCCTTATGTAACCAAAGCCATTTTTACCACATTAGTTAGACCGATTCTAGAATACGGATCAGTAGTCTGTAATCCGCGATATCAAGTTCATGCAGATAGGCTTGAGTCAATACAGAAGCAATTTTTACTTTTTTCTTTAAGGAATTTTCATTGGGACTCTGCATATAATCTTCCACCTTATACTAGTCGGTTAAAGTTTATCAATCTTCCAACTCTCGCTAGTCGTAGAGAAATGCTAGGCGTATTATTTATGGCTAAACTACTGAATGGACTAATTTATAGCCCATTTCTTTTGAACGAAGTAAACTTCAATGTCCCATCACGAGCGTCAAGACATTACAAACCTCTTCTTTTGGGGCAGTGCAGAACTAATTTCGAATTAAATGAACCTTTCCGGTGTTTGTGTCATGATTTTAACTCTCATTCGAATTCATTTGATATAACGGATTCACTTTTTACTATAAGGAAAACTGTCCTATCCTATCTTAACTCGTAACAAAATAAAAAAAATAAAAAAAAAAAAATAAAAATCTTTATATGTTAAAGGCGTTAACTTGTTTAACAATTTACTATATATATAATTTTCAAATGTTATGTATATAATACTCAGCTGATGATCTTTATTCTGTAGCTGAACAGTTTTAGATCTCGACTCTTAACAAACCTCCGCCTATCAACAACTCGGCAAAACAAAAACAAATCCGTGCGTCATGCGGATGCGCCCCTCGTGTCGGTTGGGCGGACTTTGGAGGGTATTAATCCGTTGGGTTTATATATATTATTATCGACTCGAAACGAAAACGATTCGAAATCGACTTCGAATCAATTTGTTTCAATCCGAATTGAGAACACCAAAAAGAAATCGACTCGGAATCAGCCACGTTTTACTTTTCAAAACGAGTTGGAATTCAGAACAGGCCTGATTATGTCAAAAAGTAGATCTTCGAAAAAATTAAAAGCGATAAATTACACATTGGGGTTTTATCACCAATGCTGTGGACGCTCGTCATGGAAAGTGGGATGATTACAAAACTTATACTGACGAATCGTTTTGCTGCCCACCCTATCCCGAATGATGCCCGTCATGGGGAGCGTGCTTTCCGCAAGGTCATTGAAACCGCTTCGGCTCGCTTTATTTCCGCAGGAAGAATCGCGGAAATCCGACCACATTTTCCAGCGGAGGCCGCAACTCTACCGAGAGACTGTGACCTTATAAGAAAACACGACCCCGGCAACCCCCAAATAAGTGATATAAACCAACGCAACAAATTGCTAGTGGATGAACACAAGCGGGCGAAATGGTAGGAGCACTTAAAGAATTGTAACCTCTCTGCCGGTGTAGGTAAGCTATGTTCCACCGTAAAGTCCCTATCGAACCCGACTAAGCACACTAACAAATTTTCTATCGCCTTTGGCTAAAAAGTGCTGTCGGATGTGCTTTCTGCCGACAATATGTAATGCATTCTATGGTTGACAAAGCCAGACGGCGGGCCAACAGATGCGCACACAAGCATAAACACAGTGAGTAAACAATTACCATTACCGTCAAAGAGATTGAAGATGCCATCATTCATGCTAAACCATCTAAAGCAGTTGGCCCTGATGGCATAGCCATGCCGATGCTAAAAAACTAGGCAAAGAGGGATTTAATTATGTAGCGCATGTCTTCACCCTGTACCTATTCACCTTCGTCATCCCCGAAAAATGGAAAATTGCCAGGGTGGTTCCGCTATTAAAGCCTGGGAAACCAACTAACATAGCAGATTGTTATATTTATATTTATATTTATTAATTTAATCAACAAACAAGGTGTTTATAGACTGTTAATATAAAAAACTTCAAGTTTACATAGCTTATATAAAAAGTATAGTTAACTTTATAACAAGTAACTGATTATCAGGTTCTTAAATGTAAATTTACTACCACTATCGTCCTATATCTCTCCTATCGCCAGTAGCCAAGACACTTGAAGCCATTCTGCTTGTCTATTTCACTGCAAATTTGTGTCTTGCCAATCATCAGCATGGATTTCGAAAACTCCATAGCACTATCACCGCGCTAAACGCCATTAACAAGCAAATACTTTGCTGATTAAATAAAAAACCCACCATAGGACAGTACTCGTTACGCCATTCTACTGCAAGACCTGGAAGGGTCCCCCCATCTTCCAACTCTCGAAAGGTTGACCGCAAATTATGTCTGGTCGGTAAGCATCGGTGCAAGTCAGGAACTTAACATCTAAACCCAGAAGAATTAAGCAAGGGGTACCACAGGGTGGTGTCCTATCCCCACTTCTGTATAACTTCTACATATCGAAGCTACTTTCACCACCAGAAGGACTCACTATCGTTTCCTACGCCGATAACTGCACAATAATGGCCACTGGCCTGCGCCCACACATAGATGAGCTTTGTAATAAAATAAACAGCTATCTCCCTGATCTCTCCACTTTTTTCGCCCCGCGAAGCCTGACATTGTCAACGACTAAATGATCGGCGACCTTATTTACAACATAGACGCGCCAAATGTCGACCATATTGAACGTCCACGTCGATGGGATTACGCTACCGACTGTCTTACACCCAAAAATCTTGGGTGTGACGTTCGATCAGGATCTACATTTTGGAGAGCATGCAACCGCAATTGTTCCCAAAATCCAGAGCCGTAATAAAATCCTCAAATCTATTGCCGACAGCACTTGGGGTAAAGACAAAGAAATGCTCATTACCACTTACAAAGCAATTGGGCCGACCGATTGCATGCTACCCGTCCCCAATATGGTCGCGAAGCCTAAAGGTTAATTACTCGAAGAAAATACAGGCCTACCAAAATACTGCACTCAGAACCGCTATGGGCTGTCTTCAGGTCCTCAGTGATATCCATAAACAGGCGTCGGACCTCTATGTCAGGATTTGCCCGGCGAATCCAGTTCTTAAAGAAAAATACCCAGCACTCTAAGAAGCGGAACGCATTCTCCCTAGGGAAACGCGCGTCACTCTAGCTCAACTTCGATCTAGGTACTGTAACAGCTTAAACTCTTACCTATCCAGAATCAACCCCGATATACAAAATGTATGTCCTGCTTGCAATGTGTCCCCACACGACACCAACCATCTCTTCAATTGTAATGTGGAGCCAACGCCTCTAACACCCCTCTCACTATGGTTCACCCCTGTTGAAACTGCAAGTTTCCTTGGACTCCCGTTAGAGGATATTGATGACAATTTGTGATCGGTCAAACCTATTGGATCGGGCGAAGCACTGCTACAACAACAACAACGCTGGTCATCAACCAATTGCTTACGCGGTTCTACAGAGGAACAGTCAAACTTACGGCGTATGCATATGACGTTTCAGTCATCTAAAGCGGCAGATGTCTGGCAAAAATTAGCTCTCTGATGAATCACGCGCTTTGGGATGACAAGCAATTGGAGTCGGCTTAACCGTTAACATGGAACAAAGCCTAAGTTTGTAACTCTACAAGAAAAGTATAGCCAACATATTTAGGAATTATACTAGATAATAAGTTATCGTGGAAACTATGTGGAAGAGAGAGCGAAGAAAGCCTCCGTGGCACTGTGTATATGCAAATGGATGCTGGGATGCATGTGGCGCCTACCGCCAAAACTCTCATGACAATTGTCAAGCCCATACTTTTCTACAGGGTCCTAGTTTGGTGGATAGCTACATAAAAAAGTACGTTTACCAAAAAACTTGAGGCGTTGTGCATATTATTGATTATCAGCATAACGGCGGCCCTCACAACTACACCGACAGCAGCATTGCGTGCCATTATGTACATCCCACAGTATAGCGCCATTAAATATAGGGCGAAAAAATTACATGGTCCCGCGCCTCAGCTTCGAAAGAGATCTTGGGGTCATAATAGAGCTGGATTGGTGGGTGCAAGAGTGCGGAAATGGCAGAACATATTGAACACGTGCATACCGATGGTTATAAATTAACGGAAGGGGTCGGGTTTGTTTGATGGTAAATGAGGACAAAACGAAGTACCTGCTGTCATCGAGCAAAGAGTCAGTGCAGATGCGCCTTGGCGACCACGCTACTGTTGGCAGCCATAATTTCGAAATAGTAAAAGCCTTCATTCATTTGGGAACCAGCACTAAACTTAAAAAATAACATTAGCTCTGAAATTTTGCAAAGAATCCCTCTTGCCAATAAATACTACTTTGGACTACTGAGGCAATTGAAAAGTCCTCTCTCGGCAAACGCTTTACAAGTCACTTATCGTAATCGTCCTGCTATATGGTCCAGAAGCTATATGGTGACAACATTAGAAGGAGATTTAATGACGAGCTGTACGAGCTTTATGCAGACAATATAGTTCAGCGAATTAAAATGTAGCGGCGGGCCCCACTCCGCGGGAAGGACGATTTAAAATCCCTTCGTGTGACCAATTGGCGCCAGTTGGCAGAGCGAAGAAGCAACTGGCGCACCTTGTTGGATGCGATAACCTTTAAACAGTTAAGCGCCAATTAAGTAAGTAAGGTCGGGTATGCTGTTTAAATAGATCCTACAGACTGCCAGATCACTGCAATGTCTTTCAGGCGGAAATTGTAGCAGTGAAGAAAGCAGTACAAATTCTGGAGAAGTGTGCTTAGGCTGCAGTCGCGTTAGTATATAAATTAGTAGTCAGGCAGCGTTCAAGGCAAAAAACTCACAACAGCACTTCCTCAGGAAGTCGATTCGAACGGAAATGCCATTCAAAAGCTGTCATATCACATACATTTCGGATCGAGTTACATAATAAGGCCTCTGGAATGCAAAGAAGCATTGGAGAGACTACGCTCAGGCCGGACCATACATCTTTACTGGGCTCCCGGTCATAAAGGGATATAAGGTAACGAAAAGGCCGATGAGTTGGCAAAAGAGGGTGCAGTACTCGCTAAATCTTTAGACGTCCCAATCCGTTTATTAGAAATCAATAGAAGGCAGGAGTTGCATATAATCCATCAAACAAGAAAGGCGTGGACAGAAGCGACGGTCTGCAAAATGTTTAAGATCATGTGCAAATCCTACGACTTTAGACTCTCGCTCATATCTCTAAAGAGACTAGACTTAAAGTTTAGGATGTACATACTTAGTGGACACTGCCTTTTTGCGTTACATGCTTATTAGTAAGGCTTTGTCAGTTACAGCAGATGTGGGAAGTGCGAACTGGCGGAAGAAATGGTTGAGCACGTTCTGTTTTCGTATCCTGCACTCGCAAGGTCAGGGCTCTAGCTACTAGGGACGGCAGAGTTGTCAAGTATCGGGGCAGCAATTAAGCTAGCTCCTAGAACACTTTTAATATTAGCCAAGAAAAATCCTGGTGCCTAATTTAAGTTTTTTCGTTTGGTCGACAAACAAATTTTGGTAACACTATGGACACGTCCAGTCTATGTGAGGTCTTTATTGACCGGGAAGTTTAACTAACCTAACATGCAATTGACCCTAGGGAGCTTTCTCTGTTTTTGTGATGGTTTCAATTCAGTAAGACACGGTTAGGGCCTCGGGTTCGGGTGTAACCGAACATTACATACTCATCTGAGAGCTTTGGAGATAAAATAAGGGAAAATCACCATGTAGGAAAATTAACCTAGGGTAACCCTGGAATGTGTTTGTATGACATGGGTATCAAATGGAAGGTATTAAAGAGTATTTTAAAAGGGAATGGGCCATGGTTCTATAGGTGGACGCCTTTTCGAGATATCGCCATAAAGGTGGACCAGCGGTGACTCTAGAATGCGTTTGACCGATATGGGTATCAAATGAAAGGTGTTAATGAATATTTTAAAAGGGATTGGTGGTAGTTGTATATGTGAAGGCGTTTTCGAGATATTGACCAAAATGTGGACCAGGGTGACCCAGAACATCATCTGTTGGGTACCGCTAATTTATTTATATATGTAATACCACGAAAGTATTCCTGCCTTGATTCCAAGGGCTTTTGATTTCGCCCTGCAGAACTTTTTCATTTTCTTCTACTTAATACCATTTTACAAAGTTTTTCTAAAGTTATATTTTGCGTCAAAAAACCAATCCAATCACCATGTTTCATCCCTTTTTTCGTTTTTGGTATAGAATTGTGGAATTTTTTACGGTTTTTCGAAATTTTCGATATCAAAAAAGTGGGCGTGGTTATAGTCCGATTTCATTCATTTTAAATAGCGATCTGAGATGAATGCCCAGGAACCTACATACCAAATTTCATTAAGATACCTCAAAATTGACTGAAGTAATCGTGTTTACGGGCAGACGGATGGACATGGCTAAATGAATTTCTTTTTTCGCCCAGATCATTTTGATATATTGCAGTCTATATCTATCTTGATTAGTTTATGCCGTTACGGGGTACCGTTATGCGAACAAAATTAATACACTCGTCGAGCTCTGCTGAGCTGAGTATAAAAAGTTAATAAAGCCAATTGCCTTATGAACTTATGTCCGTTGGGCTTGTCACCCACCATCCTTTATACATGCCACATACTTACATACATATGTACATTAAGAGTCCAGTAATATAATTTTCAACATAATTTATTTATTTTTTTCAACGTTATTTTCATTTTTAATAATTTTTTACAATTACATTTCAGGGCAATTCAGGGGTTTGTGTTTGTGATTCTTTATATACTTTGCATATCTTATATAATAGAGAGTTTTTTTGTTTGCAATAGACAAGTGAGTGAGTGTGAGTGGGAGGTGCATTAGAAAAAATATTTTTTAATATGCATACATATATATATTTTTTTTGTAACTTTTAATTTTCCTAAATATACACAAATTTATTTTATGATTAATTTTTAATTTAGTCTAAAGCATATGCTATTTATTGCAATTTATTTCAAATACATGTTTTTACGTTTTTTTATATATAATTACCTTGTCTTTGTATTTCTATCATTTTTTTTTTAATTTTTGTAATTTTTGTGTGTGCTTTTTTCTTTATTTTTAAGAACAATCTTTGTGAACACTGTGCTTACCTGCTATTTGTATTGTATATATGGATTTATGAAATCTTGTATATATTCGTATGGATTATATGCAACCGAAACTAATTTAGCTATATTTTAATACTTGGGTAATTCCATGTTAAAGTGACATCAACAATTTTTGAGATCAAAAAATTTTATTCAATGCTTTTCTGCCAACGTAAAATATTTTTTATTTAGAGTTTTCAAAATTTGTTTGACTATACAGTTTTGCAGCCCAATCAATTTTAGTCTAACAAAGTTAAAGTTATAGTCGCATTGATTTTTGACAACTTTTTTACGAAATGTGTTTCACATTTTCTTCCATACAAATTGCGCATAATAAAATTTTTTTTATGAAATAAATCTTGAGCACCCTTCGGAAAAAAATTGTCAAAAATCAATGCGACTTCGAGAGATTTATAACTTGCACTTTGATAGACTAAAATTGATTGGGCTACAAAACTGCATATTTAATTTTTCGCTGCTGTATGTTCAGCTCGCATCTCTAAGTCAGAAGTAATGAGCTCATCATCAAGATTTAGACGTAAGAAACACTTTAAACAGCACGAGATGGGCAGACATGCTGGCCGCCTTAGAACAACGCTTCCAAATACCATTCTAACTACCGCACACCATCAAAAGCTAGCATCAGTGATCGCATCCTTATAAATCAAACCAGAGGGTTCGCGCACCATGAAAGCACAGGAATCGATTCTTGGTCGCAACCGCTGTAACGCCAGTTACGATGACAACTTTAATCTTGAAACGCTTCATTGTTGCTTACGCAGATGATATTGCTGCAGTCATGACAGCAATCTAGGTATGATACGCACAAAGGAGTGGCTAGGCTCGCGTGGGCTCCAGTTGGCAGCAGAGTTGATACCCCTAACAAAAAAACGCTAGACGTAAGCTTTGAAACCTTCTCCGGAAATATGTATAACATCAAAGAAGGTAGTCAAATTCAACAAAGGACTGAGAAGGTATCTAAATAGGTAGGTATCGTTACTAAGCAGGCAGATGGCAATGATCGGAGGACCAAAATCTGCGGAGGAAGCTGCTGATGGACATCACCCCATCCACGTTAATGTACGGTTACGAACTGTTGTACAACAAAGCTTATCGCGCTGTATCAGGACCACCCGTACAGTTTATTAACGGAACAATCCTCACGGACTTATTAGCGCTGGAAAGAAGAAGGTAAAAATAAGCAGAGGGATAAAAATGCTGGCGATGGAGCAAGAACGGATAAATGTTACAGCGAAAATTCTGAGCGGCCCAGAAGTGTGGCAACAAATCAGTAACTGCGTAAAAACCACACTCAAAGCTAAAAAGTGGGACTTGGACGAAGGAGCAGTATAGGGCTCTTAAAAAACGACAAATATGGAACGCCCTGAAACGCACGCTGAAGTTATGCGAAAGTGGTCCCGTGGTGGGCGAAGGTTCCTAAATGGGTGGTTTTTAGCCCACGGACACACGGATGCTGTGTACATTAGGCATTTTTCATCCCAGGCCGCCAAAAAAAGCTTTCTTTATAAAACAGTTGTTAAATAATTCCCAAAACTGCGAAATTTATGATGTGTAAACATATATGTTCACGGTATGGGGGAATCCCGAATGTAGGCGTAAGTTGTAAGGGTAAGCGTAGTCTTTGTAAGAGGTATGCTACATGGGGGATACAAGCGGAATGTAGATGCGGGTGCAATGTGCAATATTGGTATATATACTGTATGGACCACTAAAGATTGTAAAACTGTAGGCGTAGTTGGTGAGATTGGTGTGCTGTAATAAAGAATGAGAGCGTGAGTATAGTCACTACACTGTAGCGTAATGTGGGAGCAGAGTACGTGGTAGAGTTGATATGAGCGAAATTACACAGCAGCTCGAGGTAAATATCTCATCTACAAATTTCTAAACAAATACACATTTTTGTGCAATCTAGTTCTCGAACCGATGTATACACTGCAGTTTTGTTGGAAATAAAGAGACCGAGCAAACATGGGCAAATAAAGAAAACAAAGAAAAAAAGTGAAAAAATGAAATAACATAAAACACAATGAACAAAAATAAAATAACATGAAATAGAATAAAATGAACAGAATAAGGTTAAAAAAAAAATTTAGTAAAATAATGAAATAGAATAAAATTTAATTAAATCAAGTAAATGAAATGAAATTGAATTAAACTACATCGATTTGAAATCGATGAGTTATCCGTTTTTCACCAAAAAGTTTGAAATTTGTCATCGAGAAATTATCGATATGTTATCTATATTGTATCGATTTGTTAGCGGATTTTACCAATTTCTTAACGGAGTGATCGATTTTTTAGCAAAAATTATCGATTTACTATAAAAAGTATATCAAGTTGTTTGAGCATACTTAAATACCAATTTGTTACTGGCGTTTAAGGAAAAATTTACGATTTCACTATCAAAAATGAATCGATTTCTCATGAAAATGTTACCAGTTTGTTATCGATTTGTTAAAGACGACTCATCGGCTTGTTATGATACAGATACCTAAAAAAAATTTAATATAAAATCGATGACAAATGTGTAATCCTTCTATGACAAGCGATAAGAAACCAATAAGAAGCCGATGACTGGGCAATAACAAGCCGATTACAAACCGAGAGGTCGACGATAATTATTCGTTATCTATAATAAGCCGATTATAAAACCATATGGGTTGTTACCAATTAGAAGCCGACGAAGCTCTTGTCAAAAAGCCCAGAACTGTATGTTTCTGTCCCGCCAATTTGTAGGAAAAATTAAAAGGAGCACAACGCAAATTGGAAGAGGCTCGGCATAAAATCTCTTCGGAGGTTATTGCGTCTTAAATTTATTTATTTTTCATATGTTTCTGGTACATTTACCTGAAGTTGTAGGTTAGCTTCAACCCACGGGCGAGTTCTTAACTAATTACCTGAAAACAGTTAGGTTCCAGGCGTACATAGCGAATTTCTTGAGTACTTGATACTCACGTCTTTTTTATTAATACATAACTTTATTACCATTTTAAAACGATCACTTGATCTTTTCTTTAAAAACCCATATAATACTTCAAAAGAAAAAAATCTCGCTAGTTCATAAAATTAGGTACAGGAGTTTGGAATGAATTGTTTTATAATTTTATTTCGCTGGCAAAAATGAAAAAACTATTAGCGCGAAATTCATAAAAAGGGTAAAATATTCGCTTTCTCAAGGAATGCTTCAGCATTTTTTTTTTAATTTTTAGTCCTACTTAAATTAACAATTATGGGGTGTGCAAATTGTGAATGATTTATTAAACATTTTATTTATATTTATTTAGTCAACCCTAAAAACTAATTAATTATACGAATTTTTTCAACTTACACTTAGATTTGAACAAAAATAAATATTGCTTTATAAATTTCACTTTGGTTTTACTCTCATATATATATATTTTTTCATTTACCACACTTATTTAATTTGCATATTTTAATATTTCAATTATTTTTAACTAATCTTAATGCTTAAACTAATACAACGCTTGCTTAATTTTAATATTTTGCTAATATAACCTTATAGTTAGTTTACACTCCGCTCTATTTATAAATTATATTCTTAACTAAGATTATTTTACTTATTTTAGCACCTCTTAAAGATTTACTTTAGCTGCTGCTAATCACCAATCTAAATATTTTATCTCAGTTTCTTGCGTTATAATCATAGTTTCAATGTATTCGTTTTTGTAGTTTGTATAGGATGCATTTAGGTTTTATTTAATTTAATAAATTCAGCATATGTATAAGTGTGTTTGTGTGTGTATGTGTATGTAGAACAGTGGTGCGGAAAATTGCCTTATGTTTTGCCCACCACTGTTGTATAAGCATAAATGGTGTTTAAGGTGTCTTTTCAGTTGTTTTTATTTTTGTAATTATTTGGAGCTTTTCGGCCGATAAAATAAAGACAAAACACAAGGTTTCTCTTTTCCTCCTACGCGTTTCGATGAAATTTTTTCATCTTCATCAGGGAGACTATATTTATAATAAAATATGATATAAAGCAAAACAAACATTAACACATTACTTAGTATTACACAATTTACATCACTCTGTTGTTAACATAATACATTCAATCTATAACATTGAAACTTTTAACATCTAACACATAAATAAACAAAACTTTACATTTAATTTACTGCCACCATTCATGTTTCCTGCTTCAGCCATTGGCTGATAATGCCGTCATATAAGCGCAGTTTATACTGTTGACGTCTTCTTTGAAATTCATTGCAGTATTGATTTTTTGTTGTATTCGCAGAGCTTCCAGCGTCATTCGTGTTCGTTCTTTCCCCTCAACGTCTAATATTTTCGCGTTTTCGAAGTTCGCTGTGTGTCCTTTGTTGGTCAAATGTTCGCATAGTGCTGTTGTTGTTTTTCTATTTTTGGCGTCTAGTCTATGTTCGTTTATTCGCACACTTAGCGATCGCTTCGTCGTTCCAATGTATATTTGATTGCAAGTTTCTCCTGCGCTCCCATTACATTTTATTTCGTATACCACATTATGTTGTTGTTCTTTGTCGATTTTGTCTTTTGTTTGTGTAAAGATTGTGTTCAAAGTTCGATTTGGTTTATGCGCAAATTTTATATTGTTGTTGCGTGTGATTCTATACAATGTTTTGTTGTCCGTTAATACTGGTATGTAATTGACGCCTGCATATATTTGCTTTTCTTTTGCATTCTTTTGTTCAGTGATGCTTTGCGCGCAGTTGGTTTGACTAATTGTTGTTGCTATCCATGCGTTTATTAATGTATTAGGGTAGCCATTCTTATATAAAATATTTTTAATTTTTTTAAAATTTGTGGTCATGAACTCCTGTTCACTTAAATTGTAGATTTTCTTTATAAAGCTTATGGCCGTGTTCTTTTTTTTTTATCCATGGGTGATTTGAATGGTAGTTTATTATTCTAGATGATGATACGGCTTTAGCATACCACTTAGTTTTTAGGGTTTGGTTCGATTTTATAACTTCGATATCTAGGAAGGGCAACTTGTTGTTTTACTCTTTCTCTACTGTAAATTTTATTTTGGTATGTTGGTTACTTAGTGTTTTAAGTATTTCTTCTACGTCCTTAGTTTTAATTATAGCGAATATATCATCTACATATTTGTTTATGTATTTGATATATATGTCCTTTAATTTAGGCTCAGCAATGCTGTCGTCAATTATTTTGTCTAAGACTATATCAGCTACAGTGGGCGATAGAGCATTCCCCATGGGCATGCCATACACCTGTTGGTAGAACGTACCATCATAGGTGAAATAGTTGTTATCCCTCAAGCAGAATTCGAGACAGGCTTGAAATTGTTTCTTCGATAATGTTGTGTGCATTTCTAGGTCACCCCACTGTTTTATGATCGTATTTATCGCTAGATGAATTGGTATATTAGTAAAGAGGGATACCACGTCGAAAGATACTAGGATTTCATCTTCGGCAATTGTGATATCATTTAAGTTGCGCTTCAGTTGAAAATAGTTTTTTATATTGAGACTATCCGAGATAATATGTTTCAGTGTTTTCCCTATGTATTTTGATAATTTGAAACATGGCACACTTACTGATGATGATATAGGTAGAACACGGCCATAAGCTTTATAAAGAAAATCTACAATTTAAGTGAACAGGAGTTCATGACCACAAATTTAAAAAAAAAATTAAAAATATTTTATATAAGAATGGCTACCCTAATACATTAATAGACGCATGGATAGCAACAACAATTAGTCAAACCAACTGCGCGAAAAGCATCACTGAACAAAAGAATGCAAAAGAAAAGCAAATATATGCAGGCGTCAATTACATACCAGGATTAACGGACAACAAATCAAATATACATTGGAACGACGAAGCGATCGCTAAGTGTACGAATAAACGAACATAGACTATACGCCAAAAATAGAAAAACAACAACAGCACTATGCGAACATTTGACCAACAAAGGACACACAGCGGACTTCGAAAACGCGAAAATATTAGACGTTGAGGGGAAAGAACGATCAGGAATGACGCTGGAAGCTCTACGAATACAACAAAAAATCAATACTGCAATGAATTTCAAAGAAGACGTCAACAATATGAACTGCGCTTATATGACGGCATTATGAGCCAATAGATGAAGCAGGAAACATGAATGGTGGCAGTAAATTAAATGTAAAGTTTTGTTTATTTATGTGTTAGATGTTAAAAGTTTCAATGTTATAGATTGAATGTAAGTATTATGTTAACAACAGAGTGATGTAAATTCTGTAATACTAAGTAATGTGTTAATGTTTGTTTTGTTTTATTCATATTTTATTATAAATATACAGTCTCCCTGATGAAGATGAAAAAATTTCATCGAAACGCGTAGGAGGAAAAGAGAAACCTTGTGTTTTGTCTTTATTTTATCGGCCGAATAGCTCCAAATAATTACAATTGTAACAAAAAATTGGCCCAAAATAAATATATATGTTTTTATTTTTGTCTACGTCTTCGTAGTATTTTATACCCGTTTCATATTCTGCAAGGATCGTGTTTTGAAACTGTTATCACAGATCTTTTTTCTAGTACATACATATATAGTTACACACACATTTACACATTATTTTGTTTTTGCATTTTAGCTTTCCTACAAAAAAATTGCATAATATTCATTTAATTTTTAATGCTGCCAGTCACTTTAAATTATTTTAATAAATATTTTAGATTTATATTTATTTGTAGGTGAGCTTAGCTTAAATGTTTCGATTTAAAGTTTTGTGCAGATATTTACCGTTCTCTTTTGAAATGTATTATGAGTAATTCTGTAACTGACGGGCTTAAGGGCCAATTAAACTTCCTTTCGTAACCATACCCATATCCATAACCATCTCCAATGTGATCGATTAATGGTGCCTTATCCTAAAAATCGTGAAAATTGCATAAAAATGAAGAAGGCGCAAAAAATTACAAACATATTCCACAAAAAATAAGTCTCTTAGTCATAACGTATCCAAAACAATGAATAAAATCTACAAAAGTTATTAAATTCACTAACTCAAATATTTTTAGGTTATGGATATGGCGAGAAACCAAAAACCAATTGGTTGGCTATGGTATGGTTATGGCGTTAGCGTTATGGTATGGCACAATTAATCGATTACATTGATTTCCATAAGGTAGGTTCGACCAGCTGTTTTATCTGGTTATGGTCATAAGACACCATTAATTTGCCCTTTATGTGTAAATCTGTAGCTGGCGGGCTTAAGGGCGAATTAATGGTGACTTATAACCATAAAACCATAACCAGATAAATAAGCTGATCGAACCTACCTTATGGAAAGGAATGTAATCGATTAATGGTGCCATACCATAACGCTAACGCCATAGCCAAACAATTGGTCTTTGGTTTCTCGCCATATCCATAACCTAAAAATATTTGAGTTGGTGAATTTAATAACTTTTTTTAGATTTTCTTCATTGTTTTGAATACGTTATGACTAAGATACTTATTTTTTGTGGAATATCTTTGTAATTTTTTGCGTTTTCATCATTTTTATGAAATTTTCACGATTTTTAGGTTAAGGCACCATTAATCGATCACATTGAGATGGTTATGGATATGGGTATGGTTACGACTATGGCGTTAGGGTTAAGGAAGTTTAATTTGGCTTTTATAGTGTGTACATCTAAAGAAGTGCATCCTAAAATTATTTACCGTGACTGTACAGCACTGCTCAAATTATTTGTGGTAGGTTAATGCTTGTTTATCGATGGTGGTCGATTTATATAAAGTCGAGTTTTCACTTTCACGCTGAAGCAGTGGTTGCAAAACTAGGTGGTTTTGGTTGGCACAGACGCAAACTCAGGTTATCTCCGTTGATATTGAGGCAGGTAGGTTGGTAAATAGCTAATGAAAAGATGTTTTGATGCCATAAAGCTTGTCTGAATCTACCGAGTGCTGAAACGGATATGTACTGCAACTAGCCGAAGTTCTTTATACTATCAAGAATATTTGAAATCGATCTACACAGATTTCCAAAAATAAGCTCCCCAAAGATATGTTCTAGCTAGAGTCGGAACTAGCCTAACTGTACCGGGACACAGAGAGTTCTCAACAATCTTTTGGTAGTTACGTTTTTACAACTGCAGTGATCATTATGCAAAGTACCCTCTGGCCAAGTAGCTCCTGAAATTGCACCGCTCGTAATACTCTCCAACTTTGCTGAGATTTGCCTACTTCGACGATGGTTATTCCCTCATTCCCTTTCGCTGAGTCCCTATATGCCAGCTCTTCAGAAATCTCAATTCTTTCGATTAACCTATGACCCGGAATCTCGATAATAGATATTTCTACAGTTGCGGATAATGCAGCTAAAAGTTGCTGCAGCTAGCGTTTTTAATGCTGCTTGGTTGTTACAAAAGAAAGATACCGTGTCAGTTATGTTCCGGACCTCGAGTGATTTTTGCAGGCTTGTCAAATCGCGAAGACTTCTGCTTGAGACACACTATGGTATGATGGCAGCTTGAATGACGTAGAAGTCTCTGGACAAGGCGAATAGATTTCAAACCCCACGCCTGAATATATTTTAGAGCTATTGTTGTATGCCCTCAAAACGTATTTTGCGAGGTTAACTATCTAATTCAGAATAAAAAGGTCCCGCCGCACAGTGTAACTTTTTTCACTTTTAGGATGCCAAAAGTCCAAAAACAATGTTCTCCAATTTCAAAAATGTTTTGACATGCAACAGATTAATAACCAACTGTTAAGAAAATGTATACACAGAAAAGTAAAAAACCCACGATCACCACGATAAGCATTCTGAAACTTGGATAATTGAAACAAGTGTAAAAATCATTTCACAGTCCAAAATTTTTGAGCAATTTTGTGGCAACGTGGTGGATTTTTCGATAACTGTGTTAACTTCGAACTATTTTATTTAACATACTTGGGTAGTTTGTAGCAGCATTGGTAAGTTTCAGCCACATAGGCATTTAAAAATTTTTTTTTTTTGTTTTAGGCAGCCACTAAAAGTTTGGTAGGCTTACAAAATTTTTCGTTTTCAATAGAATAATACTTGCCTGATTCCGCCCAATTCCGTTGAATGAATACATACACATGAAAGGGAGTTTCATATAGTTTCAGATAAAAACAAAACATTGCAAAATTTTGCGTTTTTCTTTGTAATCGCCAACATAAAGTCTCTATGCCCTCGCTCACGTACCGTCACTGCGACCTAACAATGGAATGTCCTCAATTCAAGCCTACAATACTAGATCCCAAAAAAAGACAGTTATACCTGAAATGGTGAAAACCCAGAAAAAGGAAACTTGTGCACTGAATATCCTTCATTGTTTGTCATATGAGTTTCCCCATAGTTAACGAGGTGTGCACTTATCCCATCAACTTATCTTATGTATGCACGCCTAACTGAGGGTCGTCTATTATGGGTGATACTTCTAAGCAATTGAGTCCTTCGGGAATATACATATGTATGTATTCATTTCATAAACGTCTACCTAGAGCTCGCTCGGAGTTTGAGATCTTAGTTAGATCTTTAAACAAAGAAATGGATAAGTATATTTTTGTTAAGCATTAGCAGGTATTATTTTCCCGTAAAAACCCAGTGTATATGATAAGTGATATAATAAAACTCTTGGGCTAAGACTATATAAATAGAGAATAAAGCTAAAAATTAATCATACCAAAGACGGACTGCATTGAAGTAAAACCAACTGCACTGTACCAAATTTTCCTATATCATCAATTAGTTATGGCTATTTCACGAAATGGACTCTTAAAAAGTTTGGATAAAAAGCAAAGATGGAGAAACGTTAGCTGTTACAAACAACAATTTTCGGAAGAAAACAAATCGGACACTAGTATGTTTTTCATTTCACTAGTACTCTTTCAAATGTATACAATGGTTGACAAACGAAAGGTTATAGTTTGGAGTAATCCTGCTCCATCTTCCACGAGATACTGCCGCCCCATAAAATTTGTTTTTACAAAAGAAACACGAGATGTCATTTCAAAGGAGGTGCAATCTGTCAAAGACCAAATTTCCAGTCTTCGTCCTACAACAACTCAAAAAGATAACCTAAACTTACTGGCGAAATCAACGTTTGTGTTGTGCATGATTGATGGCAAAGTTTGCATCGCTCTGTCGGCATATACATCATCGCAAATGTGCTACATATGTGGGGTTTTCCAAAAGATATGAACAATATGCGAGCCCTGTCAGAGCGAAATGTTGACAAAAGCATGCTTGCTTTTGGAATTTCCCCTTTACATTCTTGGATACGATGCATAGAATGTATGCTACACATCGCTTATCGAATAGAAATGAAGACCTGGTGTGTGCGGTGCGAAGAAAATAAGGAAAATATGAAAAGGAGAAAAAACATATCCAAAACAGATTCAGGAAAGAAGTTGGTCTTTTGATTGATATGCCAAAGCAAAAAACCGCCAACACAAATGATGGCGACACTGCGAGAAGATTCTTTGGAGATCCTGAAATAAAATCAGATATAACCGGCATAAACATCAATCTTTTGAAAAGGTTTCATACAATACTTTCATGCATAGGATGTGGGTTTCAAATAAATTCTGAAGCTTTTGACCACTATGTGACAGGGACAAGGGTACTATATTTATCGGAATATGCTTGATACAATATACCAGTGAGCGTACATAAAATTATGTTTCATGGAAAGAGTATAACAGTGTCTGCTATTCTTCCTATTAGTCAACTTTCTGAAGAGACTCAAGAGTCCAGAAACAAAGATGCACGAAACTATCGTGAACTTTTCACCACAAAAAAGTCAAGAATTTGTAGTAACTTGGATTTGCTGCACAGATTGCTGATATCGTCAGACCTGTTCATAAACAGTTTGCGGATAACTCTTAGGTCAAAGCGGCGAGCATTATTGAGTGAAGTTATTTGCTTATTATCTGAACCAGAGCATGTCGACGATATTGACTCCGACTAACTTTATGCCAGTTAAAATATCACCTTTCATTTATAAGTATGTATTTCGATTCGGGTTTTACAAATATATATACCTACATATGTTGTGTTTGACTTTGAATATTAATCATTGTTATTAAGCACCCAGATTTGCTGAGTCTTAGTGCGGTTTGTGCCGACATACATAGAATGTACCACGGGAGTAAATATTTATCTAAGTGCTGATAACATTTTTCTTTTTCCACCTCTAATATAAAATCAACTGATCAAATAAGCTAAACATATAATTGAGCCACGCAGTGGTCCCACAGTTTTGATAACTTATAGTCTAGTATAAGCAATCAGCTGGTTTCCGGCCGTCGCCAGTTCCTGGTTCCACGATGCTTTTGTACCTTATGATTTAAATTTTTTTGTTTTTGTTTCTATTTCTTTACATTAATTCTAATTCTACTTGATTTTTTTTTTTTTAAATCAGTCTCAATACAACAAGCTATTTTCAATAAATCTCTGCCAAGCTGTCAAATCTTTTTAGCGTGCCAAATAGTTCTGTTGTTGTTGCTCTCTTATGTCGCTTATTTTAATTTTTTTATATATTATTTATGAATTTATGAATTAAATGTGCATATCTCCACAGCGATAGAATTTACTACATTTCAATTCCTAAAAAATATTTCAAAAGTAATTAAATTTTTTTGAGGCTCGAGTACAAGATATTTTTTTTTTGTAATTTGTGCAAATATAATTTCTGCCCCAATAACAGAGCTCCTGATAATCGACTATACGAATAAACAAAGAGACGACCAGCAAAAGTCGCTTGGTAAAAATAATCGATTAACACTAATGAACTAGTTGTTTGCATACGATTAGTGACAGGTTCGACTACTCGAATAATTTTTGTTGTTGTAATTTTTATGAGTTTTGTGATTCGTAAGAAATTTCAGACCCAGGTACGTTTCCAGAAACTCATTTTGCAGCAAACAATTACAATTTTTTTTAATCAAAATGACAAAAGAAATTATTTTAATGAAAGTTTAAAACTTAATTTTTTGCTGACAAAAAAATGAAATTATGCAAACATCAGTATTCGAATAATGACGGCTAGTGGATTAAATTGAGACAGATGGTCGATTTTGAATCAATACAAAAGTTGCTACTCGACTAGTTGAATAGTCACGCCACGGGCCTAGCAACATCAAAATCTTAGAAACAAGTTTTTACAATTAGAAGAAATATTTTTCTAAGCGGGGTCGCCCCTCGGCAGTGTATTTCGAGTGTATTTCTGCTATGAAAAGTTTTCAGTGAAAACTCATCAGTGTTACAGATGCCGTTCGGAGTCGGCATAAAACAAGTAGGTCTCATTCCGCCAATTTGTAGGAAAAATTAAAAGGAGCACGACGTAAATTGGAAAAAAAGATCGGCCAAAAATCTTTTCCGAGGTTATCGTGCCTTACATTTATTTATTTATTTTAATAGAACCCTCATAATGTCGTCAATCTGGGAAAAGGCTCTCGTCTGTTTATTTGCGATGATCCGTCATCAGAGATTCTGATAGCTGGTTGTCATCTCGTTTAAAATTTGGCAAGTGTTTTCCTGTATAATTCAACCAAACTTTGGGTTTATTCTCGGAACTATTTTTCATCTAGTTTTAGGTCAACATCAATCATTGCGGTATAATTTCGGTTTAGTTTCCAGATTTTTTCAGAATCTTATTGGAATCGTTTCATGAATGTTTCGTGATCAAATCAGGGGATGTTGCGGGACTCTTTCGAAAATTTTCCACAGATTTCCGGATTACCTCGTAGATTGATTCGGGGTCGAATCGGGATTCAGGATCTTTTCCAATTTATTTGCGAAATCAGTTTAAGATTATTTTCAGAGATCACTTTCAAATTATTTTTAGATTATTTTAAACTAATTGCGGAACTATTTATGGACCACTTCGGGACTCTTTCGCTAAACTTAAGAGTAAAAGTAAAAACCTTACACTTAAGCTAAAATTGTATATTTTCATGGAAACACAAAAAAAGTGAATGAAATAAACTTTTATTTTTATTTTTGCAAGTTCATTATTATTCTATAACTCATTATATATGTATGTATGTATAATAATACTTCAAAGTTTCCTTCGTACTAAGTACTTATGATGAAGTTTGAAGCTCCCAAAATCTTTTGGCACTATGCGACATTATGAATTATGGGTCTGCTGACTGCGTCGACTTACTGAGAAGCTTTTTTGGCTTTCTACGATGTTTCTTTGTCGTTGAGTCGAACTTTGGTTTTGTACACCTTTTGAAGTGTCTTGACACCCCGGATAACTTTTACCACCAGGTGAGGAATCTTCACCACCCTTACCACCTGCACCACCTTTTTTACCACCTGCACCACCTTTTTTACCACGACCACCTTTTTTACCAGTATCCAGTAAAGGCATTTCTTCATCATCACTTCTAAAACGTAAAGCTCCAAATTTACGGTCAGCCTTAATAGCAGCAGCAGGACCATCTTGTAGTTGATTATGTTCCTTACCACGTTGAGAAGGATCATTTGCAAGGTTAGTTTGGCGATCACTGTCAGATGAAACCTCGTTCACAATCAACACTAAAGCTACCACGGCAGCTAGTAAAGTAGTAAAAGCTCTCATTTCCGTTTAGAGACAAATTAGTCAAACTTATAAGACGTTAAATATACAACTGGTGAAGGCCTGTCACCTAACGTCCCTTTTATACGAAAAAATATGACTCCAAATTTCATGCGCACAAAAGAATTTACTTGGAAAATATATAAACGTATTGAAATATGTTTGTCTATTCATTAAGACTTGATGGCCACGTTTTATTTAAGTTTTAATAAACAAAATATTTGGTGCAGACTAAATACTATTAGAGTGTGCCATAGGTCTATGCTCAGCCGCTAGCTAAGGGCGAATAGAATTTTTAGGTAATCAATGGTCAAAGGTCACAAAAATCAATTTTTCTGAAAATTTCTCGTTTTATCAGACTATCCCACTTTCCATTCTCCTAAAGTCTGGTCTGAACTCTGCTTTCAAGGGGTCGACAGAAATGTTGTTACTGCGTGAAAAGCCCACGGAATTTTCTAGTTTGATGATAATGATATTATTGGCCTCAACAAACGCGCTGTGAGTTCTGCCTTCTCGGCATTAGAATCAAAAAAGAGGGTCTTGCGGTAAATAGAGACAAGACGAAGTACTTGCTTAATCCAAGATCACCGCATTCGCGCCTTGCCAGCCACTTTTGACGGAATGTAAATTCGAGACTGTGAAGGATTTCGTTTATTTAGGAATCAGCACTAACAGCAATAACAATGTCAGCTTAAAAGTGAAACGAAGAATTACTCTTGCCAACAAGTGCTACTTTGGACTGAGTGGGCAATTGAAAAGTAAAGTGCTCTCTCGACGAACAAAAATCACGCTTTACAAGTCGCTCATCATACATACCTGTCCTGCTAAACAATGGATGGTGTTGAGGGAAGATGAGATGGCTATTGAAATATTCGAGAGAAAAGTTCTCCGGGAGATGGCCTTGTCCGTGATGCCGAAGGCGTGTATCAAAGGAGCTGTATGAGTATGACGATAGTGCAGCCAATTAAAACCCAAAGGCTTCGCTGCCTAGGCCATCTTATGCGAATTGACGAGGACGCTCCGGCGAATAAAGTATTTGAGTCGACACCGGAGTTTGGAAGCAGAGGAAGGGGTATCCCTCAACTGAGTTGGGAGAAGTAGGTGGAGGAAGACTTGACCTCCCTTGTTTCTCCCAATTGATGCCACTTATCGCAAAACAGGGAAAGCTGACGTAACTTGTTACGAAACGGCCTAAATTGCTCAGAGGGCTGAACGCCAATTTAAGATAGTGATGGTATATGGGATGTGGACGGATTTCAAAGACTGCAAGGTGTGTTAGTAATGCTATCAAGTTTGGTCATATATACAATTTGGATAGAATAAATGGGGTTTCCTAGGTCGAATTTTGTTTAAATTTCAAATGTGTTCAAAGCTTTTGTGCAAATTTTAATTTATCCGCGAGAAAATTTTCCATTTTCGGTCACTCACTGTATAAGTACATTGAACTTTGCGCAGTAACGATAAATCTCGTGAAAGCAGCGTTCAGACAAAACTTTTCGAGAATGTGTTGACCTACAATTTTGCATTGCACTACGGACGTTGATAAAGCGAAATATTTGCGAAAAAGTGTTTGTTGGCCGTTGATTACCTAAAATTTTACTGGAGTCCATAGCAACCAGGTGTCACACGCTAATCCAGAAAAGTAAATATTATTATTAGGGGGACTCATGTAACCGTATAAATGCCTTATAAAGTGTGTAAACGTATAAATTTATCTAGTGCGTAAACGAACTGTCAAATTTTGTATGAAAAATCATTTACACAATTTGTATAAATTTACGCGCACATTTCATTGTGTAAACGCGGTAAACTCAAAGGAATGCAACCTTGCAGACATTACAGCAGGCATTTTCATCAGAAATCTCCAACATTAGCAAGTCATTTACAAGTATATCTTAGTAAAGACGTTTTGGTTTTGATTTTTCACTTAATCGTGGCATTTTTTAATTTGTATAACAATTAAAAAAATGTTGTTCGGCAATAATACAGCCGATAAACAATCAAGTTTATCAAGAGTATTACTAGGTGCGTTCATATAACAGCGTGTGTAAATGGATATAATTTTACACCTTATAAGTTTATATGCTTTCATGAGTCCCCCTATTATTATTAAATATAGCGATCATGTGGTTTTAATTAGTAGTTCCTTTATTTATTGAACTGAAAAGCAAACAAAAGAATTGCTAACGAGAAGTTAATTAAGTTCTCCATTGTGTCGTGTGAATAAATATAAATAAGGAAATGTTTTTTCTTCAAGTTTTCAGATATTTGTATGAAAACAACTGAAAAACTTAGGTTAAAGCTATAAAAAACAAATCTGTTTTTTTTTTTGTTTTTTAATCATTAATTAATTAATCATTAATCTTGCACTTGAACCTCAAATGGAAGAAACGAATGCCTAATTTTCTGTGCGATATTCCAAATAGGACGCATTTCCTCATACAAATCTAATTTCCGAAATGACTCATTTGATCGAATTTGGCCTGCAAATGCTATCCACATATCCGATCCGCACACGCTTTTGACTCTTTCCTCGTGTTCTAATGAAACATGAACCAGATACGGATAGAGATTTAACATGCAAATTTAACAACAATGTGACCCATTTGGTTCTTTGCATGTTTAAGCTGCAGTCATTGGTGCCGTTTGTCGTATCGCTGTAGTCGTATCCCTAACGTAATCAGCTGTTTATCGTTACGACGGTAAACCAAAAGCCAATTGCATTGTTTACTATATAGTTTGGCAGCTTAAGTAGAGGTTATGTTGCGAATAGAGTGGAAGGCCGTGCACTGGGCAGTCGAATGTCATATAATGAAGGAATGGTGTTCGGAGCTTTTTCAAAGTTAAAAAAAAAATTATAAAAGCTTTAATATAAATAAAACTATTGTTTTAATAACAACAAAAACGCCATATATATTCTGTATACATAAATTTATAAGGATTATCTCACTTTAAAATTAGAATTTTTTTGAAACTGAGTCGAGAACTGTGCGTGTGAATGTGCGAATTTTCACCGATCAGCTGTTAGTTGCGCTACTTGGTAAAATTTACAATGGTCAATTGGTTGGCTACGATACGGTTACGACCTTAGCGGCACCAATAATCGATTGCATTGATTCTCATAAGGTTGGTCGAATCAGCTGTTATAAGGTTACCGATACGGTTACCGATAAAGCACCAACGTCTCCAGCTTAAATCTCTATCCCATGCCCATTTGCCCTACAAGAAACGCTGATAGTTTTACTAATACACTCACACTTGTAATTGACAATGCTGATCCTGCGATGACGTAAACATTGATACTTAAATTTATGTATGTTCCTTTGATCGCTCACGCATGTCCGCATGTTCCCAACAACAGCCTATAATCATGAAAAAGGACTCAAACTGGGAAAGCTTCGGACACCTGGTACAGAACAAAAGAACATACAGCAGATACCATTATGCATGTGAGACAGATACATAATTCTCAACGGAATTTTATGTATGCGAGAACAGTTTATCCGATTTAATCATGTTGTCACTACTGACTGTCATATGACAATCAAATGATTATCACGGTTGTTTTGTTATTTTTTTAATTCCGCCATTTCAACCGACTAAAACCATATAAAAAATAAGTTTAAAAAATGAAAAAGAGAGCATTTCAAAGCTCCATGCTAAAAGAAAAAAAATCGGAAATAATATTAGAAAATACCAAAAGCTGTCGGAATGTATGGGGCTCACTCAAACAATTGATACGCGAAAAATAATAGTGGTTAGTGGTGATTTATTTTTAAATGTGTTTCCGCTTGAGGAAAGCGCTATTCTGTTGTTTTGTTATTTTCTGAATTTAAATTGAACATTCTGAAGTCGAATTCTTATAAAACTATTTATTTTAAACAAATAAGAAACGCGTATGCCTTTATCACGTACAAAATTAAAAACGTAATGAAATAAAGTAAATAAAAAGCAAAAAGCATTGTTTCATTTTTGGCGGAATATAACAATTGTCATTTATGATAGTATAACAATCAAACCTGATATCTACAGTAAACTATCATTTATGGCACTTTTTGATAGTTAGAGTGTCAGCACTGATCGAGGAAAAGGAATGAGAGTGAGCAGTACGGCTATATACTTAATCAGTAGGCGATGTTGGTGTATAAGAAGGAGACGAAAACTCACACGTACACAGTTGTTTACATCACATTTGCGCAAGTCCCCTTTAAGCTGGAGTCATTGGTGCCGTATGTCGTATCGCTGTATCCGTATCCCTAACGTAATCAGCTGTTTATCGTTACGACGGTAAACCAAAACCCAATTGGTTGGCTACGATACGGTTACGACCTTAGCGGCACCAATAATCGATTGCATTGATTCTCATAAGATTGGTCGAATCAGCTGTTATAAGGTTACCGATACGGTTACCGATAAAGCACCAATGTCTCCAGCTTAAGTTTGTGATAGAAAGTTTGTATGAGGCGCTGATCGTTAGGTTGACATGATAGTCATATGATAGTCAGTACTCTTGTAGGGTGGTTCACATTGTTGTAGCATTTGCATGTTAAATTCATGGTTCAATTATGTACAGGTTGGCTCATCTCATCAGCTGATTTTATTTATGTCATTGCATGGTCGAAGGGATTGTCAAAAGGAGATGGCAAACTCAAAATGAAACCAACACATTGGCAACATTTTACTTACACATACAAAAACTGCTAAGTTTTATGTTTCCATTCCATACCATTCGCACCACCACCAATACACAGATTTTGACAATTTGAACAGACATATTTTGTTGCTTTACAGATGAGCCAAACTGTATATAGTTGAACCATGGTTAAATCTCTATCCGTATCTCGTTCATGTTTCATTGCAACACGAGGTTTATTACTTTAAGAAACCCAACAAGAACATAATGGTTAAACGGCGTATCATAATCTTAGTGTTGTGATAGTGTTGCCAATTTAGCTTTTTTCAAGCTAGATTTAGCTTTTATTTTCTCCGTTTAGCTTGAAAAATTACAATTTCACCTCTTTTTAGCTTTTTTCAAAGTTTTACAAAAATCTAGGTAAACAGCTTGTCATGCCCATTGTGAATTTATACAAGTGGCGAATGTTTGATAAAAGCCTTCACAATAGTAAACAGCCTCGATCACCTCTTCAACTGCTGTTCGATTACTTAAATCATTTGTTCAATAGTGTTTTACATTTTTGTAGACGTTTGGTATATTGTATTATGTACATATTTTCAAATGTTTGCATAACTGGCTGCTCAAATTTAATGTATTAACTACATTTTAGAAATTAATATTAATATGTAGTCTGATTTTCTGTATACACATTTAAAAGAAAAGCTTATTTGAAACACAAATGAGCAATTCATGGCACTTCAGTTTAATAATCGCGAGCAAAAAACTAACCTTTCTTCCATTCTCTAGCCATTCGCGACAGGCGTTCTCTCTGTCAGTAATTATTTGACCGGTAGGTATGGCAATGGAGGAATAGAAAGATGTTTCACTTGTATGAATTCACAATGGTCATGCCTCTACAAAAAAGCACATAGCAGCTGTTGCTCCATTTTGAAGTGGAAATCAGCCGATAATACCTTTTAAAGGTGCTGGCAGAGAGGATAGATAGAATAAGAAACGTCATTTCAATTTTTATTGTAATACTAGGTTCAAACACACACCAAATTGGCAATTTATACTATTTGGGCAATTTATTACGCAATTTGTCATATAATAAATTGTAATAATAAATTGCCAATTTAAAAAAAATTGCGTAATAAATTGTTTCAAACTGCAAATGCAACATTGTAAAGTGTGTTTATTGAGTATATTTTAACGTCAGTTACGCATGGCTGAACTATGTGGTTGGCTCCTCTCATCAGCTGATTTTATGTCTTTCATTTCACTGGAGTAGGGATTGTCAAAAGAAGATGGCAAACTCAAAATGAAACCAAAACATTGAACACATTTTCTTACAACACACAAAAATTTAAAAGTTTTATGTTTTCATTCCATTTCATTCGCCTAATAATGTGCGTGTTCATTTTGACAGTCTAAACAAAGGTATGTTCTTGCTGTAGAGATGAGCCAACCAGCTATCAAATTACTATTGTGTAAGCTAAATCGAGTTGTATGAACAGCACTCAATTCAAATCGAAATTTCCTCAATTTATTTTTCTGTTTGAACATAGTATAATGTACCTAATTGGCGGGTATTAGAAAATTGCCTTCTACACATTTTTAAGAAGGTTATATTAATATATATTTTGATTGTTGGAAAGAGGATAAATTGCTTAATTAATGCGATCCTTTAAAACAATCAAAAATAACTCATGCAAATGTGTAGAAGCAATTAAAATTACCCCTTAAATGGGACATTACAAATAAATTTCGCAAAAAGTTTGAAATGACGTCTCTTATTCTATCTATCCTCTCTGGTGCTGGTACTACTATCGCCACGAAGCGAGCAGAACTAGCTAATGCGCTTTACGTAGTTTCACTCGCAGCTGTTCGTTCTGTCGATCATTTATCAATAATTCAAAGGAACTCGTTCCACGATAGTGCAATAGCAACAGAAATAAAATTGGTTCGATCAAAGTGCAGTGCTTTAATTAGAAATGTGCGGTGTCCATTTTAAAAAAAGCGGCTAATATCCGACATAGATACCAATCCATTTAGCTTAATTATAGATGAGTCAATAGACATAATCGTTAATAAATAGCTCGGAATAGTAATAAGATATTGTGACGAATACTAGCAACACTAAGGGGTACTATCATCTCTAAGCCGATACTAAGCAGTGACTCGTATGCACACCAACAAATCAATCATTATGTCTGCCCATATGTCCTTACGAGCAGCGGAGAAGAGACGCACAAAGACATGCATATATCTTATCTAAGATGCTCACAAAAGAAGGAAATAATTTGTGCAAGTATCACTCATATATACACGCGCATATGAGAAGCTATAAACGTAGTTATAGCTGATAATTTTATAGCTGATAACTAACTAGTAAATTCTAGAATAGAAAAGCCTACAAATATGCAACGAGGAAACCAGACAGTATAAAAGGCAGCAGCAGTAGAGGCACGACAATCAGTTTGATTTAGGACGCTATCTGGCGAGCAATAGAAGTGTTGTTTTGAAAGTAGTGTAATAAAGGCCATTTTGCATTATTGGATAGTGGAGTTATTTATTCAACAGTATAGTGATTCGAACGTTAGTAGAAGGTTGCAAATAAGAGGAATTGCAGTAAATTTGTTACAATATTATAGTTGCAATAGTAAATCAATTGTTAACACATTTCATATGTATTTAATTAGCGAGCTTTGCTCATACTGCTTTATACAATGGTTTTTGTAATTGATATTAGAAAAAAATTGTAAGTTTACAAACGGCGATGGTTACTAGGACATGTTTCTGAATTTCACTTCTTCATCAACTAGCTTTTCGGGAGCTGAGCGTTGAACTCGAATCTCCAACATTCATATCAGTGCGAGCCTTTACCTGCTAAGCCATATGAATGTCCCGTTGTTCGCTGTACAATTGGTCTCTAAGAGTTGCCTTTTTGTTTATATTCCTTTGGTCATAAAAAATTATTGTTAGGCCTTGAGCTCGATTCGAACCCGCGATCTTAAAATCATTTTAGTTCCGTGTGTCTGCCATTCGATTCAATTGGCTGTTTCATCTGCTTTGAACCTACTTCCGAATGAAATTGAATTTTTGATTGCAAAAACATCTAACTGGTTTTCTAAGTCCGCAAGTAGACAAAGGAGCTATGCAATGCTATATGCTGCCACTCGGTGATTGTCCATCGAAGTAGCCGTAAAAAGAGTGACGAATCAATGGCAACAGTTTAAAACTCACTTTGATATTGCTGCTGTCGCGGATGCGTGCTATAAAGTAAAGCCTTTGTCAAATATATTCGCGAACGATAATTTGGCTTATTTACTTTTCCTAAGCCCCATATTAAAAGAAGTACAAATCGTTCATAAGGCTATGAGAGCAACTCGGCAGATCCCCTTAAAATGTTTAGTGATCTGAAGTATCTGCTTTCAACCCTCTGTTCACTTGTAACATTTCATTCAGACACTTCTGATCCGGTGTCTTCTCCTTTAACGCGGTTATTGGTTCCTATGCCAAATTTTCATTACTTCTATGAGCACTTTTTAAAAACCAAAGTTAATGATACATATTCGCAAAAATTATACGAGAAAACTGCCGTAGATTCATTATAAAACTAATAGAGCAACTGCGGCAACGTATGCATAGAAACCTTAAAAGATATAAATTTTTTTCTATATTGAAAAGGCACTGAGTGCTGTCAAACCACTTTTTTCGATAGCTTCACACAAGAAAAATGTAGATATTCAAATTGATTGAATTGAATAATCGCTAACTAACTGATATACGAATACTAACACATATGCACCAGTAGGGTACTTAATTATTAATGGATATATTTACTTATAACTTATAACTTTTGTGCTAGTCCATCGATTTTGTGGAATAAAAGCTTATTATTTTTTCTTTTGTAATAAAACAGAGCTTAGAGGGGAAAAAACAAATATGCAAAAAATTCAAAAGTTTTCGAGATCCTTCCTCGCAAAGTACACATTTTTTTATATTTTTACGAAAAAAGTGGAAAAAATCCGTAATGATTGTTCGTTATCTTTGAATCTGCATGGCCTAGCAAAGTTGCACAGTTTATAGCAAATTGCATTACCTTTTAAAAGCTTCAAACCGTTTTGGAATTGCTCAATTCGTTCTTGAGATATATATGATTAAGTGGACCCATTTTTTTTTTTTTTTGGAAAAAACCGTTATTCGTAAATATCTCAAAAACGTTACCTTAGAATTAAAAATAACAAAAATAACATTGATTTTCGAAATCAGGGGGTGATTTTACATAGGGATTTCATAATGGCGTCTCTGGTGCATTTTGGCTGTAAACCAGTGCAATTTACTTTAAAAAATTTGTATAAAACACAGATTGCATCTATAAATTATATTTGGAGTAAAAATTAATTTAAATTTTTTACTAGATGTATAAAATGTATAAAATGCTAAGACTTTTATGAAAAATGAATAAATTAAATTTTAAGCTTTTTTTTTAGCCTAAACATTTTTTTTAGCTTTTTTTTGTCCATTTATCTTCTTTTCTGAAAAAGTTCTGGCAACACTGGTGCTGTACCAGAGTAGAGTTATAAATTGTAGTTGTCACTAGTTTTTTAAAGCTAAACCGACAATCTTACCACAAACTACTTTGTATCGCTTATATTTTTTCTCTTTTTTTTATACTATTGTTAAGTCAATTACGTCAGTGCATTTTCTTGCAATGGATTGATGTACTCGCAGTCGAGTCTTGTATGGAAGGTTAAGCGAAGCGTGAATGAGACCAATGTAAAGGCTTTCAAATAATTCATTTGGAAGTAGATATTTGATGAAATATATTCAGGATATTTTTTTGGAATTAATCAATGCCTTTGCTGGGGAGAAAAAAAGGAAATGATTACTTTTTCCAATTACTGAGAAATGTAATTGGTTATATAATAGAATTACATTCACCCAGCATAAATAAGTATTATTTTGCAAAACAGTGAAAAAGTTTTTTTTTTTTTGGTTAGCCTAAAGCTAGCCGCTTTTAAAGTTTCTACATATTTTCCGCAGTTTTGGTGTGATTCTGAATGTTATTGCCCAGATGAGACAATATTCATTCTGGTAAGGAGATGTAGCACTTATAAAAAGACTTAACGTTAAAAGGTGTACGGATTACTTCTTCATTTTTCGTTACAGGCAAACTCATAGCATATGCGTTGTCACCTCTTTATTTTTCTCGCTGGGCTTTTGCATTATTCTATATCTAATATCGTACTTAAAAATCACAATTACGTGAACTTTGACTTTATCTAGAAATTGTGTTTCGTTAAACACATACTTTATACTAAATACCTTTTTATACTGGCTAAGACATTATAATACATTCACAGTGCGCCATAAACTCGAGTTTATCGTACCAGTATTATTAAACTTCAAAGGTGCCCTTAAACTCCAGTTTTTCGCGTGAATGTTATATTATGTACACTAGGGTGGGTAAAATTTGTTGATGAAAAGGCATATCCAGTTTCTGAATCTATGGGCCATACTGAGTGATATTGCCCATGGGACCATAGATCTGAAATGAATTTCGAGCCTCCTTAATTTTGTTAGAAAATATTTTTTTTTAGAAATTTTTATTATTATTTTTGTTAGAAAATATTTTGGGATATTTAAAAATTGAATTTGCAATATGGAAAAGTGACATATTCGTCGCTATAGGGCGCTTTCCTACTATTTTTTGGATTTTATCGCTTCTTTTTGGGGAAAATCGACGAATTTGTGGCAAAAATCGACGAATGTTTTATTTTCCATATTGCAAATTCAATTTTTAAAAAGCCCAAAATATTTTCTAACAAAAATAATAATAAAAATTTCTAAAAAAAAATATTTTCTAACAAAATTAGGGAGGCTCGAAATTCATATCAGACCTATGGTCCCATGGACAATATTAGTCAGTATGACCCATAGATTCAGACACTGGATGTGCACCTGAAGTTTTTTTCCCCATACAATTTGAGCCGCCCTAATGTACACATTGTAAGTTAATATAATTCTGTATTTTGTTATTTAATTACTTATCAATTTTATTAGTAAGTTGCAACTATAATATAGCTACATATGCAAATTTTTTAATTTGTATAAGCTTTTCTGATCTAATTGTTGATAGTGCGAATAAAAGAGACTTATTCCACCTTTTAACTCAACGTTTCGCCAAATTTCCTTGGCATCATCAGGAGTTAAGGTATCTATATTTATTTAATATAAGAAAGCGAACATTACAATAAGTTTTGTGTATTTTTTTACATACATATATATAGAGATATGTAAGGAGACGGTGAACATGATGAATTTTAGATACACTCAACAAATACCACAACAAGTTAAAATTCACTATAGAGAAGAAGTAAATGGCAGTATCCCTTTCTTGGACACCCGCATTCACAACAACAACAATAATTTGATTTTAGATTGGTACTCTAAACCAACGGCTTCTGGGCGCCTAATGAACTATTTTTCTTCTCAGCCCTTTAAATATAAAATTAATACAGCAAATAATTTTATACATAAAGTATTATCAATAAGCCATCAACAGTTTCATGAGACCAATGTAAGAAATATTAAAAAGACGCTTAAAAAGAATAACTACCCTGACTACTTAATAACCAATCTAATCGACAAAAAACTAATGAACATAAAAAACACAACAAAACAAACCCCAAATATAGACAACCAAACAAAGCGATACTTCAGTGTCACATACATTCCCAGGCTGACAGAAAGTCTCGCACATGATCATAATAATAAGAAAACATCCCATACAACATTGGCATTTAAATCAAATTGCACTCTAGCGACGTGTTTCACTAAAACAAAAAGCCCTATAGATATCCAACAACAAAGTAATGTAGTATATGAAATACAGTGCAAAGGTAACGACAGCGAAAACTGCAACAAAGTGTACATTGGCACAACAAAAAGAACACTAGGTACGCGATTAGCTGAACACGAAGCCGACATACGCAAACAAAAACAAAGCACAGCTTTATCTCAACCATGGCGCAACGATACAAGGTGGCAGCATGGAACAGCTGATTATAAACTTTTTTTTATTTGATTTGATACATCAACTTACGGCGCAGTACGATTTTGACATTTGTCAATCGAATTTACAAAAACAAAGTACATGGAATTTTTATTTATGTTTGTAGGTATGTCACCATGCTGCCACCTTGTATCATTCCGCTATGATCTCAACACGCGGTAACAAACAACCACACAGCTGACTTTGCAAATACGAAAATATCGGACAAAGAGAAAAGAGAAAAAACGAGATACACCATAGAGAGCCTTCGAATACTTCAAAAAAGAGAACATACGATTAACAGAAGAGAAGACACTGACAATATTGCCGCTTCATATTTATTATGTTTATAACATTTATAGTGACAAGTTTACCACAAACAACGATGGTATCGATTTTTGATTTAGTTTTAATAGTTTAATGGTTTTAACATATTTTAATATTTAAAGCAACACATTTTTATGTAAGTAAGTGCAAAATTAACATTATTGTCAAGTGTAATTTTTGTTTTATGTGTAATCATGTTCACCGTCTCCTTACATATCTCTATATATATGTATGTAAAAAAATACACAAAACTTATTGTAATGTTCGCTTTCTTATATTAAATAAATATAGATATCTTAACTCCTGATGATGCCAAGGAAATTTGGCGAAACGTTGAGTTAAAAGGTGGAATAAGTCTCTTTTATTCGCACTATCAACAATTAGATCAGAAAAGCTTATAAAAATTAAAAATCTACATGCCAAACACACTGATCGGTAACAAAAATCTTGTATATAGCTACATATGTTTAATTTATAAATATTATACAAACATATATCATATCTAAGGTAAATTACAAACCTACATGACCTACATACTGGGGATTAAGATCTATCTCAATATTGCTTATGGTTTAGGATTACATAACAATTAAAAATATTTAATATAAAATATAAATAGAATTTAAATATTAGTTTGGCGACCTTTCTATTTCATAAATTTTATTTGCCGGCTTGAGGTCTGATGTTTTGAAAAATAAAACACAGATGTTTTAAATTTTTTACCAATATATTTCGGTTATGCACGATAACCGTCCTCAGGGTGAACTATAAACAAACAGAACATAAAATAACATATAATTTACATCAAACAACAATTAACAATTAATAACAAAACTTCTTAAACATTGAAAACATACATTTTTGACACGTCTTTCCCTTTGTACGTGGAGTTGTTAACTATTTTGGTTTTTTATTAGATGCCTATACGAGAGCGCGGTGTTTGCTACATCTGTTTTGTAGTTAATTCTTGTGTTAGTTGGTGTGTTTAGTATATGTAGTATTTCCAGTGTGAATCTCTTTCCATATTGTTGTTCTTGTTGAAGTACTATTGTTTTTTCGAAATTCGGGCAGTGCTTTCTCGTTGCACAATGGGTCATAAGTGCGGTTTTTTGGTTATTTATATTTAAATCATTGCAATATTTAAAATCTGATTTATGTTGTGCTAATCGAGTCTTTAATTTAGATTTAGTTGTTCCAACATATACTTTGTTGCATAATTCTTTATCGTTTCCGTTACACGGGATTTGATAAATAATGTTGCTTTTTTCCATTTGCGGTATTTTCGATTTCGTTTGGTTAAACATACTTTTTAAAGTGCTCATAGGCTTGTGTGCTATTTTAATATCTTCTTTATTATAGATGTCAGATGTTGATAGGCGCTCAGATAATTTAGGTACATAAGTTAACGACTTGAATATTTTCGGGTTTTCCTCTCTACGTTGACTATTTGGTGATTTATATCTTTTTAAAAGAGTTTTTATAATTTTATCAGGAAAATCATTGGCTTTTAACAATATCTTTATTTCATTTTCTATGTTCTTATAGTAAGTGTCATCTGTAATATTCATCATTCGTCTTATACAGCCCATTGCCGTAAAATTTAAAACATCTGTGTTTTATTTTTCAAAACATCAGACCTCAAGCCGGCAAATAAAATTTATGAAATAGAATTTAATTAAAAGAAGTTCCTATGTGTACAAAGTAGAAAATTCTTAAAAAAAATATAAACACAGAAATGTATAAGTTGCTTGATTGCCTCATTCAGTCAATTTTGTAAGAAAATTCAGGATAGCGTGACCGAATCATAGCGGGTTAAAGTCGATTGCCTGGTTCTTCAGTGCAAGTTTAAATTCCAGTTAAAGTTGACTAGAGTTTAACCTTGCCACTATGTTCGATAACATAAAGTTTTAGCTGCTCATTACCGCTTAAGTGGCCAAAGTGGCAGGGTTTAACTCTAGTTAACTTCAACTGTAGTTTAAACTCGCACTGAAAAATCGGGCCTTAGTCTGTAAGTTTTGAAATTTTTTCTAAGTTTCAAAGCAGTCAAAGAACTTAAGGTTTTTGGAATAAATTTTAGTTAATATTTTAAACTAAATCGAAGAGTAAGTGAGGGAAAGAGAATAAAGTCCATAACCAGTTTAAACATAAAACTGAAAGATTTAAATATAAAACCGAAAGGTATAGAACAGTGTTTGCATTTGCTTTTCCAGTGTAGACGTATCAACGAAAAATATGCTCTGGTACTGCTCCGGCTCTGAACATCAACAGAGCAAAGAGCAGAGCAGTGGCATAAAAAAATGCTAGCATTTCATAGGTTCTGGTGTGAGCTATGTCATGTTTTAGAGTGGAAAAAATGGTAGAGTAATAGCAAAAAAAAAAAAACAAAATTAAATGTTATTTGCTCTGCAGATGTAAACTTCGCTAATCGTTGGCAGGAATTTGCGTGTGCTCACTAAGTATGCGACTAACCTCGTTCCTTTCGCAGATTTCACAAATTTCATTACATATCAGTATCCAGAGGCACACGGCTTCTAATAGCCAACTGAGCTAGCTCCTAAACTTGCGTTTACAACCCTATTTCTGAGCATAGAATTTATCCAAGCCTAAAAAGTATTGGGTTTCACGGCCGTCAGAGGCTTTAAGCCAGCTCGGACTGTGAGTTAAGTGAACTTTGACCAATTTTAAAGAAAGCGGTCCTGTAGTAATAACATAATAGTCAATAACCCTATTTTTTAAAAATTTGGACTTTGATTTATAAAGTTTTCGAAACTAAATTTATAAAAACCAAAAATACAAAATTAAAGAAGTAATTTTTTAAGGTTAGTTTTTTTGTCTTTGCTACTGAAATGCCTGATTTTCATCTTTCTTTTGCTTTATTTTTCTTCACTTGTGTACTTAAGTATTTGTTCTATATTTTCAACAAACAAAATTAACACAGCGCAAATTGTTGAGCATATTTCTCCACTTATATCTATGGGTAATTGTATGTCAAATTGATCAATGGGCGGCATCGGCTTCTTTTGGTTTGGATGAACTTGAGTCAATGCTTTTCTTCGAAAACATACACGAATAAGACCGAAATTACAAAAAATCTTAACATAATCCATGCCTCACAAATAAATTAGGCCTTTAAACACTTTACTAGCGTTATTAAGGCACAAATACATTGGACTTTTATGGCGTTTCCCCTGCTTTGACGAAATGCTCTTCGAAAGCTTGACTTCTACAACAAACGCAAAATAATATCATATTTTAATTGTTTGTCAATGTCAGAAATGTAATTGAAATAAATTTGTTACCTCACTTCTTCATCAGCTAGCTTCTCGGGAGCTGAGTACTGAACTCGAATCTCCAACATTCATGCCAGTGTAAAGGCTTTAACCACTCAGCCATATGAATACCCCGCTGTTAGCTGTTATATCAATCTTATCATCTGTATTCAATTAGCCAGACTTTCTCATATTGCTTTACACAATTGTTTTGTTATTGGAGTTAGAGAAAATAAAAAGGAATAACAACAAGGTAACACTTAGAGACCAATTGCAAAGCGAGCAGCGGGGCATTCATATGGCTGAGTGGTTAAAGGAATCTGCCTATACACTGGTATGAATGTTGGAGATTCGATTTCAATACTCAGCTCCCGAGAAGCTAGCTGATGAAGAAGTGAAATTCAGAAACATGTCCTTGTAACGATCGCCGTTTGTAAACTTTGCAATTTTTCTCTAATATCAATAACGAAACAATTGTATAAAGCAATATGAGCAAGTCTCGCTAATTAAATACAGATGATAAATTTGTCATCGTGCAAATACAAATATTTAATAAAGCAAATGAAGATAAAAATTGAAATTTTTTCCACGAATTTCAGCAAATTGACAACACATGGAAAAACGTAAGTTTTTGAATTCTTTTTGTGTTGCTTTGCCAATTGCGTTGTGTTGACTGTCGATTGAGAACATGCCAATAAACGCGTATTCGTGTTCAAAGTAAGCTGTTGACGCAAAATAAGCGCCAAACGGCGCATAAGTTGAATGTGTTACTGCCAATTAACCTAGCTATTAAGCAAATTTACGAATGTTATGCAATCGCATAAAAATGCAATGGATCGTGAGTGGCCTTAGTAATGACCGAGACACAATGAAGTTTTTCATGTAGATCCATTCAACGCAATGCTATGCATGCCAGTAACACCGCCACAATCACGCAAGATATTGCGCTTGTAAATATAAAGGAACTTCAGACTTGGCAATCGAATCACTGCATTCTCGGTATACAATAATTACCTACTTGCTAACATATTTCGTGTCCTATTCATTTCTTAAATTACAGTTTTTAAGTGTGAAATATGTTAGAAAATTTACCAACGTGTGGAAAAAATAATTTCACTTGGAAAGTGTGAATGGACCCTTAGCCAAAGCAAATGTCAAATTCTTCTTCTTATGCTTTGATTGCAACAAAAGTTGAAAGATCTGCCGTTCTCCATAAAAATACGTTCTATCTATTCATACTGCATATGATTGTGCTAAACGCATGTATATGAAAAATTGCTTATGTGACGGGCCTTGAATCACCATAAAAAATACCAAAGCAATCATGGAAAAAAACCTACTAAAATAATCACCACTCAGATGATAAAAACTTTGAATAGAAAGAATATCACAAGCACACACGCATATATCAATCAGTACACTTGTCAGAAGTTTCATTGAAATCGCTGGTAAACTAACCGAGAGTGTTCTTGCAGGGAATATCAACATTATGCATTCACGAGTTCAAAATTGCTTCGTTATGCGCATCTACGTCACAATTGACTGGTTGTGCGAATGAAAGAAAAAGAGAAAACAATAAGACCTAAAGGAAAATGATGCAAGAATTGCCCATAAAAAACAGCTGATCTAATGTTTACATGCGCAATGCGCAATCTTCTGGTATGATTTGTGATCTTATCCATGATGGAAATATAGAAGGTGGCGCATTGCGCATGTAAACATTAGTTCAGCTGTTTTTTATGGGCAATTTTTACGTAATTTTCCTTCAGCTCTTGTTTTTTCTCTCTTTCTTTCATTCGCTGAAGCAGTCAAGTGCGACGTATATGCGCAGAACAAAGCTATTTTGAACTCGTGAATGCACAATGTGTGTGATATGTGATCTTATCCGTCAACTGCCTGACAGGATGTTCAATATGGCTACTTTTAAGCGTTTGGCCATTGTGAATCAAACTAAATGTGATATCTTCTGTTTAGACGTCAAAATTCCAAAGTGATTGGATCACCTGATTTGTTGTTGTTGTAGCAATGCTTCGCCACACCTAACAGCCGCGACCGATCACAAATTGTCATCAATATCCTCTAACGGGAGTCCAAGGAAACTTGCCGTTTCAACAGGGGTGGACCATAAGGAAAGGGGTGTTAGAGGCGTTGGTTCCACATTACAATTAAAGAGATGGTTGGTGTCATGTGGGGACACATTGCAAGCGGGCCATTTTGTATGTCGGGGTTGATTCTGGATAGGTAAGAGTTTAATCTGTTACAGTATCCAGAACGAAGTTGAGCAAGAGTGACAAGAGTTTCCCTGGGGAGTATGCGTTCCTCTTCCGCGAGTTTTGGATACTTTTCTTTAAGTGCTGGATTCACCGGGCAATTCCCGGCATAAAGATCCGACGCCTGTTTATGGAGTTCACCAAGGACCTGCTTGTGTGTTTTCGCTTCATACGGCTGGGTTCTCAGGTGCCGTATTTCCTCAAAATGCTTACGGAGATGACTCCTTAAGCCCCTAGGCGGTGCCGGTTGATCAATAAGATGTCTGTTGGGATGCTCAGGTTTCTGGGTATTCATCAGGAACTGTTTGGTCAGCATCTCATTTCTCTCCCTGATGGGGAGTATTCTCGCCTCATTATGCAGATGGTGTTCTGGGGACATAAGAAGACAGCCCGTGGCAATTCTGAGAGCAGTATTTTGGCAGGCCTGTAGCTTCTTCCAGTGGGTAATTTTTAGGCTTGGCGACCAAATGGGTGACGCATAGCACGTAATCGGCTGGCTAATTGTTCATGAGCGTTTCTTTATCTTTTCCCCAGGTACTACCAGCGAGGGATTTGAGGATTTTGTTACGGCTCTGAATTCTTGGAACAATTGCGGCTGCGTGCTCACCAAAATGTAGATCCTGATCAAACGTCACACCCAAGATTTTGGGGTGTAGGACAGTCGGTAGCGTAGTGTCATCGACGTGGATGTTCAAAATGGTCGACATTTGGGACGTCCATGTTGTAAATAAGGTCGCGGAAGATTTAGTCGGTGATAATGCCAGGTTTCGCGAGGCGAAAAAACTGGAGAGATCAGTGAGGTAGCCGTTTATTTTATTGCATTGCTCATCGATCTTTGGGCCTGGGCCTGTGGCCATTATTGTGCAGTCATCGGCGTAGGAAACGATTGTGACTCCTTCCGGTGGTGAAGGTAGCTTAGATATGTAGAAATTAAACAAAAGTGGGGATAGGACACCACCCTGTGGCACCCCTTGTTTAATTCTCCTTGGTTTTGATGTTTCGTTTCTAAATTGCATCGGTGCCTGCCGACCACCCAGACAATTTGCGGTCCACCTTTTAAGACATGGGGTACTGTTCTATGGTGGGGGTATTGATTTAAACCGCAATTTATCTGGGTGCTAATGGCATTTAGCGCGGTGGTAGTGCTATGGAGTTTTCTGAAGCCATGCTGATGAGAGGCTAGCTGCAAATTTGCTTGGAAATAAGGGAGCAAATGGCTTCAAGCGTCTTAGCTACTGGCGATAGGAGAGATATCGGACGATACGACTCTCCTATGTTAGCTGGTTTCCCAGGCTTTAGTAGCGGGACCACCTTGGCCATTTTCGATTTCTCGGGTATGACAAAGGTGGAAAGAGACAGGTTGAAGACATGCGCTAAATATTTGAAACCCTCTTTCCCTAGGCTTTTGAGCATCGGCATGGCTATGCCGTCTGGGCCCACTGCTTTGGATGGTTTACCGCGACCAATAGCGTCCTCAATCTCTTTAGCGGTGATGGTGATTGGTGACACGCTGAATTTGTGTTTATGTGCGTGTCTCCGTCTATCTTTGTCGACCGTAGGATGCATTATATATTGTCGGCAGAAAGCGCTCGCGCATTTTTTCGCATCCGACAGCACTTTGTCGCCAAAGGCGATGGAAACTTTGTCTTTGTGCTTAGTCGGATTCGATAGGGACTTTACGGTGGACCAAAGTTTACCCACACCGGTAGAGATTTGTAATTGACTATTGCTATCTCATTCTGTATCTCTTTCTATCACCCGCTGAAGATAGCCGGCCCTATGCGCCGCCATATTTAACACTCTGTCAAAACGCTAAAAAGTAGCCATGTTGAACATCCTGTCAGGCAGTTGACAGATAAGATATCACACTTAAGGGCCCATTACTGATACTTAGCATAGACTTAACTTGGCTTGAGAACTGTCACTTACACTTCTGTTAAATGAACATTGCATGTTACTGATTACTCAAAACTTAGCAACACTTAACTTGACTTAGAAGTCTGTTGAATTTTGATTTTCTATGTAAGTTCTAAGTGAAGTTTACATTTTGAGATGCCATTTGTTTGTTTCCATTTCATTTTGACATTTTGTCATACAAATTGACATTTATTTAAAAATAAATTTCAACGCTGATTATGATGCCAGGTTGTATGCGCCAAGTGGAGTATAATCGTGGCTAAGTTGCCAAGTTTACGCTAAGTCAAGTCAAGTCTATGCTAAGTATCAGTAATGGGGGCTTTAGTTTGATTCACAATGGTTTTGGCAGCGTGTTCAATATGGCGGCGCATAGGGTCGGCTATCTTCAGCGCGTAATAGAAAGCGATGCATAATGAGACAACGATATTCACTAAAAAATCAAGTGATCCATTCTATTTGTAATTTTGACGTCTATGCAGAAGTTATCACACTTGTCTTATCCACAATGGTTCGATATGTTGCCTTGTACACTGAATTTCAAAGCAATGAATTTTTAGTATTGCATTCCGCAAAGTTTGTGTCGGGTGCATTCGAGTGTATATACTTTTTTGCATTGTGTAAACAAGTGTGATATCTTATGCGTAAATTGCCTGACAGGATGTTCAAGATGGCTACTTTTAAACGTTATTGCAGCATTTTGACAACATGTTCAATATGGCGGCTATTTGCAGCGAATTACAGAAAGAGATGCAGGAAAAAACCACGATAGTCACTGTAAAAATAAGGTAAGCGGTTCTATTTGTTATGTTGAGAAAGAGGATAGATGTAATAAGAGCTGTCACTCTCGTTATTTTATGGCGAGTAACTCGCTGGAAATCAAAAAATTGATGCCGAATGTTTTCTATGAGGGACATTTTTGAATTGCCTCCCATTTATCCATGCGGTGTTGACACTTCATGCAAACGTGATTTTTGGAAAGAGAATTAAATAATTAATTAAATACAGTCGGAAAAATAAACACAAATACCCCATGAAAATGTATAAAAGACATTTATAACATCTCGCCCAAAAAAAAAGTAGCGACTACCTCACAGTTTACATCGAGTAAATGCCTAAAATATAACGAGTGACGGCTCTTATTACATCTATCCTCTTTGATGTTGACGTCTGTGCCGAAGACATTACTCTTGTGTTATCCACAATGCTTGGTTTTTGCATTGCGAATGGTATACAATGATATGATGCAAAACCATTTGATCGTGAGCTGCCAATTAAGTTTTATTTGTCTACTAAATTTGGCTAGAGCGTAGTTTTTAATATTTTTAGTAGAGGTTTTCTTTAAAGGAGGATACGTTTTGAACAAAATTCTTCCAGATCAAAAGGAAGCCGATGCTTTAATGTTTCTTACTTATATCTTATATTTATAGCTTTTATTATTAATTTTTATACTTATTTTTAAATTGTATGCTAACAGAGAAGCTAACGCATTTTAACTATTCTTGAGGCAAAAAATATTTTTTTTTCGTGCGAGTTAAAGAAAATTTTGTAAAACGGAAATCAGAGAATAAGAAATCCAGAAATTATAGTAAGAGGAATTCCGCACTTATAAAGACAAGCGGTTAAAACTATAGGCGCTTGTAATTTTCTCTAGGTTTTGTGTGCTCCGGTCCAATATGTCTATGCAGAGCGTTGCCATATGTAAGGTCTTCTCTTTAAAATTAAGTGGTTAGTAAGAAGTCTCGAATTGATTCTAAAATGATCCCGAAGATACTGAAATCGTTCGAAATTGGTCCCGTAACAGTCTTGAAATTATTCCGAAAACAATCTGGAAGTGATCCTGAAATTGTCCCAAATCGCATCACAATAGTTCCGAAATGGTTCTGTAGTCATCCCAAAATCGTTATCGATAAGTACAAGTGTGTTGACTTCTTTCTGACAGGCACTCGCTTAAGTTAGCATAACGGGAAAATCTGGGTTGCCATAGTTGTTTCGGTTGTAAACGATCAATTAGGGTTCTGTGCAGGGACATAAAAGATTGAAACAGAGTTTATGTAGTCACAAAAGTGTTGCTCCTGTTACACAGCATTTTAATTTTATAGCATGGCGAAAATTGTTCAGTTCAGAGTTATTGATTTTCATCAAAAAATTTAATTTTTTACATGAGGTTACTCCTTTAAGTGTAAAAAGTATAGAAAACGTAGTTTATTGTGAACACTTTTTAAACACAACAGCAAAGTATATTGGTAAAATATTTTCTAGGATTTCTGAATTTCTGTACCCAAGTTCATTATATTTGTGTAATATAAGAATCTGGTAACAACATTTTTAAATGAAAAAAACCATGATGGAATTAAAAAAAAAAAAAACAACAATGTTGCACGTGTGGCGCCTTATATTTTTTTAAATTTCTCTAGACTTTTTTGACTCTAATTTAAAAAAATTTTGCTTTCCGTATGTTTCCGCATTTTCGGAGGCTACAATTCTTCTATTTTTCATATTTCCGTGGAAATATATGCAACTATTTCATATGTAAATACTACAAAGTTTTATTAAACTATCAAATCCAACTCAGCTTAAAGTACTCTTACGTACCAAAAATGCAACTCTACACCTGAGATTTGCATCAGGTGAGCGAGTCTGTTTGTAATTTTGACATTTATCGCTTAGTTGACATACTTGTATTGTATACAATGCCCAAAATGACCCAAGAATATACGATTCTATTCAATCTCCTTAAAAGTTTGATCGAACTCCGTCAATCCCTTATGCATGGACAAAGTTGGCACTTAGCTCCATATTTGTTGTTATTCATGCGTCAGTTGATGTGTTTGAGAAAATATTTTCGTATTATTCACACAGATATGACTTTGGCTGACTCTTGAAAATCAAAATGAATTTAATTTTGAGGGCAATTGGAAGATCAGCTCGCTCTAAATCTCCTTGGCGCCAAGTATTTACTCTTTTTTTTAAAGTTTACAATTTTATGGGCACAAGAAAATTGTTTCATGTCAAAGTCTTCAACTTAAGCCACATCTGGGCCCAACGTTGGACGCCATTTTGTGGGTTTGAAACCAATAAATGACGACTTGTGGCTTAAGAAAACTGTTTGATGTCTTATATTTTATTTGATGTCTATTATTTTATTTTGTGTATAAAAAGTTATCGTTTAATATCCGCGATCGTTATTTGAAGCCACAGTATGATGCCCGATGTGGAGCATCTCGTTCGTAAACTTCGGATGGTACAAAAGTTAGACGTTCCAAAAAAGATACAGTCAATTGAGATTCAACAGTGAAAAGGTACTGCATACGAGGTACTACTTGAAAATTACAAGTGGTATGAGAAATAAAAATTTATGCAGAATAAAACCGTAAAAATATTTTACAATATTGTGACGAATATTAGTGACACTAAGTGATATTCACATCACTAGTTTGATGCTAAGTAAATGAAGCCACAACAACAATAAAGCAGGTAGTCACTTGTATCTACATAAACGAATCAATCATTATGTCTACACATATGTACGTACACGCAGCGAAGAGAAAACGCACAAACACATGCATATATCTTATCTGAGATGCGCCCAAACGTAGGCAATAATTTGTGCAAGTAAACTCACATATGCACGCGTTTATGAGAAGCTATAAACGTAGTTATAGTTGGTAATTGTATAGCTGCTAACTAACTAGTAAATTCTAGAATAGAACCGCCTAGAAATATGTCAACGAGGAAACAAAACACTATAAAAGCAGCAACAGTTGAGGCACGAGAATCAGTTTGATTAAGCACGCTATCTGTCGAGCAATAGAAGTGTTATTTTGAAAGTAGTCTAATAAAGACCATTTTGCATTATCGAATATTGGAGTTATTTATTGAACAGTTTAGTGATTCGAACGTTAGCAGAAGGTATAAGGAAGGAATAAGCGGAATTGCGGTAAATTCGTTACAATTGGTGTCAGAAGAAGAATTGTTGAATAAATTCCGAAGATTTTGAATACAACTTGGACATGGCAAAGTTGAGTGAATTAAAGATCCAGCAACTGAAAAATGAGTTGGAGAACCGTGGATTGAATACAACCGGCAATAAGATCGAACTTCAAGAACGGCTACGAGAGGTAATGGGTTCGCAAGGATTGATGTGGACGATTATGTCTTTTATCCTGATGTGGAAGAATCAACAACAAAAATTGAAGAGAAAAACCAAACATCACAGACAGTTACGAGCACAGACTTGAACACGATTTTGGCTGCAATATCTTCTCAAAATAGACAGTGTCATCTCAACTGGCAGAATGGAAGACATATATGGCATCACAATTGGAAACACAGGAGACGCGTTTAACATCCAAGATGGAAGCACAGAAGGCACGCATTTCAGAAATGTCGTCACAAATGTCATCTCAACTGGCAGAACAGAAGACAAGTATAGCATCCCAACTGGAATCGCAAGAGGCACGTATAACATCTAAGATAGAAGAACAAGAGGAGCGCTTATCATTGCAGGTGGCACAAATGTCTTCGCAGTTAGAAGCACAGGAAGCAAGGGTAACATCAAAGCTGGAAGCGCAGGATGCAAAAATCGCTCAATTTCAGGCAGTTGCAACTAAACCGGCCAGCAGTTTCAGCGAGTAATACAAAGGTAAAAACACCATCATTTGACGGTTCTGTTCCTTTCCAGGTCTTTAAGCTACAGTTTGAGCAGACCGCGGCAGTGAACAACTGGAATGCGGAAGATGAAGTTGCTGCACTGTTCACAGCATTTAAAGGGCCTGCATCTGATATGTTACAAACTATTTCAGAGGGCGAACGGAACTGTTATGGGCGCTCTAGAGAGACGATACGGAACTGAGCATAGGAGACAGATATACCAAATGCAGTTACTGAACCGCTTCCAGAGGCCTGGTGAAACATTGCAAGAGTTTGCGTCGGATGTTGAAAGGCTGGCACATTTAGCGAATGCGGACGCACCCGTGGAATACACCGAAAGGGTAAAAATCCAGATCTTTATAAATGGCATACGGGACGTGGAAACGAAGCGAGCGATATACGCAAACCCAAAACCTACATTCACAGAAACGGTATCACATGCTCTGATTCAGGGAGGAGATGAGCAAGAGCGTGCCAGATGTAAAGATCGAGAGCTAGCTCCAGCTGTTGAATGTCCTGTGATATCTATCTCGCAAATTGGAAGAAAATCGAGCAGTATTGTCGTCAAAGGGAATGTGGATGGCAAAGAACGTGTACTGACTGTAGATACGGGCGCATCTCATTCCTTAATCCGATCTGACTTGGTCAACAGGAGAGTATAACCGTTACCTGGAGCAAGGTTGCGATCGGTCACTGGCGAGTTTAACCAAGTCCAGGGAAAATTGATATGTGAAGTCTTAATTGGAAAGGTCACAGTTCTACACAAATTCGTTGTGGCGGAGATCATTGATGAAGTCATATTGGGAGCGGACTTCTTGGTTGATCATGCCATCAAGATCGATATGCAGAGAAGGGTGATGCGTTATGAGAACCAGGATATGCCACTTAACTTCAGTTTGGAAAAAGGGCTCAGCAGTAATCGAGTACTGGTGGAGAAGAGTCGATAAAGACCACGAAAGTCAAAAATAAAGGTTGATGGAACGAATGGGCCAAACAAAGCAAAATCGAAGGTACCTGCGAGTAAAATACTGGCATTGACAAACCCTAATGGACACACTAAAACGACTGAAAGAATTTTCCAGAAAAGAATGCAAGGGTGGTTTCAAGCCAGCGCGCACTACTGTTGTGAAACGTCAAGACGATACTGATGATACAAAGCCAATCCGTCAAGATCAAGCTCTGCGAAGTTTCATTGACCAAAGAGCAGAGTGTGAGGGAACGGCCCAGGGTAATGAGTAGTAAGATGAAACACAGGCACGACAAGAACTTTAATTCGGAAGGTTACTTGGAGGGAGATTTAATAATGCTATACAACTCTAACCTCCAAATATCGGCGCAGTTGGGAAGGCCCGTACAGAGTTGTGATGAGGATCAGTGATGTCATCTACCGCATACAAACAATTGGGAAACCACGAAATAGAAGGTTGGTTCATTTGGAAAGGCTAGCAGCGGTTAGATCGAGAGATTTGTCTGATCGGGACGATCAGACTTAGGTGGAGGGCAGTGTGATGAATATTAGTGACACTAAGTGATACTCACATCACTAGTCTGATGCTAAGTAAATGAAGCCACAACAACAATAAAACAGGCAGTCACTTGTATCTACATAAACGAATCGATCATTATGTCTACACATATGTACGTACACGCAACGGCGAGAAAACGCACAAACACATGCATATATCTTATCTGAGATGCGCTCAAAAGTAGGCAATAATTTGTGCAAGTAATACTCACATATGCACGCGCATATGAGAAGCTATAAACGTAGTTATAGTTGGTAATTGTATAGCTGCTAACTAACTAGTAAATTCCGCCTAGAAATATGTCAACGAGGAAACAAAACACTATAAAAGCAGCAACAGTTGAGGCACGACAATCGGTTTGATTAAGCACGCTATCTGTCGAGCAATAGAAGTGTTATTTTGAAAGTAGTCTAATAAAGACAATTTTGCATTATCGAATATTAGAATTATTTATGCAACAGTTTAGTGATTCGAACGTTAGCAGAAGGTTGCAAATAAGCGGAATTGCGGTAAATTCGTTACAATATATTTCTTAGAAAGAGGAAATATTTAATGGAAAAATAACTAAAAAAAAAACCAAACCAATGCCGAAGGGTCACCCCGCTTATAAGAACTTTTGAAACATTTTTCTTAAATTTTTGATATTGCTTTGCCTGGGACTTGAACGCAGTACCTTCTGAGTTTGCTACTATTACACTACGGTAGCAATAGAGAAAACTATTTGATGCTAAAAGCTCTAAATAAAGATGTTTTAATGTGCATAGTTATCGGTTAGGAGCAACATGAATTCTTTATGGTTACATTAGTAGGCCCCATGTTGGGCGCCTCGTTTATAAACCTTCGCAAGTACAAGGATCAGTATATAAAAAACTAAGAATTTACCAACAAACTGATGGGAAAAAACTATAGTACATATAAAGGTAAGACGTTTTGCAGAGAATCAAGTGGGAAAATTTCAACAAGAATGAGAAAATAGATTTATTTTGAATAAAAACGTGTATGGGGAATTGTCATAAGATATTTCATAGAAAAAAAAAGGTCTGAATATTCAATACAACATTATTTACTTAAACACAAATCCAAAGTTGGGCGCTATTTTTTTCTTTAAAAATTTTTTTTAGAGGATCCTAAAGTTTGCGTTTTGAAAAGCAATCGATATAAATCCATACATATGTATTATGAATCAAAAGCAAAGACCTATCGCACACGAGAAACCACATACAAATTTCAATTAGTAGGAGCAGATAGGGAGTGAATGGAATAATATCATAGGATATTAGTTAAAAACTGATTAGAAAGGATTGGGTGTTTGATACCTAAACCCTCAATTGAAGATTATTTTTTCTACATAACTCTCGGTTGGCAGCCGCATATCCCATTCAAAGCCACTAAGTTTACTAAGGTCCCATGTTGGGCGCCATTATTCAATCATCGATAAATTTTCGAATATGCAAAGTTAGACATTTCTAAAAAAAATTTCAGTCTATTTCGAATTTGCAGCCGAAATTTAGAGATGAGATAGATGCAAGCATATATATTTTAGTGATCGAAAATATTAAAAAGTCAATCAGACCAATTCTAAATATTCTCGCGGATTTTTTTATTCCCGCGGAAAAATTCCTCCAATTCTGTTCTCCTAGGGAGAACAATAATTGGGGAATAGGAATTTCGAATTTTCGAAGTCAGCTGTTTTGTCAATTGAAATTTCGTTGCACATTTCTTATTTTGTTTAAAAGATTGAAAAGTTTAATTATTGTTGCAAATTTGTTGGAAATTAAGAAATAAAATATAAACAATGCACAGTATTAATTGCATTTCATGTGGTATTCACTGAAATTAGTAATGAATTGGTGCCACAGCAACATCAACAGCGGAACATAAAAAGAAGACGGCCGCATAACACAAATCTGCCGGAGTTGCCTGCTTTCGTTCAGCAAAGCAATTTTCTGGCGGCCAAGTTGAGTTGAATTCCTACTTCTTCATATGCCAAAATCTATTTAAGCCTTATTAAAAAATCCTTGCGCAATTTCTGGATGGCTGCATCAAATATGTATATCAAGAGCTCTACTGTTGACAGTGAGAATATTGAGGTAGAATGTAAATACATATTTTAGCACAAGTTTGTACAAATAAGTGTTCTTTCTTAAAAGAACCAATTTCCTTTAACTATTTTGATGCATTCCCTTTAATTTAACTAGTGAAAAAACTCCTATGAAATGGTAGAGAAATCTCCCTCTCCCTCACATTCATAATACCTGCTTTTCTCCCATAACCGGTTTCCGCTTTTTCGAACATTGTTCAGAATAGGAGGAAAGGGAGAAGTGAAAAAACTCACAAGGAATTTTTATTTAGAATACGAGGAATGGGAGAAGGCAAAAAACTCGCACGGAATTTTCGTTTAGAATTGGGCTGAATATCTATTTCGAATTTGCAGCCGAAATTTAGAGATGAGATAGATGCAAGCATATATATTTTGTTGATCGAAAACAAGTCAATATTTTTATATAAAGAAAATATATTAAAGTCTAATAACAATTTCACACTGAAGCTTAATGGAATCACAATTTGATTTAAAGAAATAATTAGTTTTTCCTCTTCACATAAAAAATAAGAAATCTTAACGGTCAAACACGTTCCAAAGTTTTCAATTCAAGAATTGTATTGTGGTTTCCCGCAAAAGGAACAATCAGACCACGATCCTCTTCTGAGGAATTTTCTTCAACAAATTGCTTACAAATGTATCAGCGTCTGCGCGACGAGAAGAAAAACCCGACTTACCGCCAAGGTGTACGGAAGAGATACATATCTACTAATAATAACAATTTGGTGTATATATCTGAGGAGATTATGGTCTAGCATTCCATCCAATTCGAAGGCTACTTATCGTGTATTCGTTTTTCTACGAACTGTCTCACCTAAATACATGTTTTGTGCCGACCCAAAAATTTATCTGCTAATTCGGACGAACTTTTGGTGCCAAGGTAATGCCGAGGGACAATCAATACCATTTATACAAATTTTCTTAAATATTTTTGATGGATAGGCCAACACGCTAGCTCTACACTACGGCGACAGACTTTGACCGTTCAACCGGTCAATGCAGCCTCCACGAACTATCATACTCCAACTGGACGATGATGTTTAGCTAAGCTGCGGAGAGCTACAGCGTTTTTGCTGACGTGGGCAAGTTATGGGAAGATCTCCACTGGGTTCGGAGAAGCAGATGGGGGAAGACTTTGATCTCTCTTGGTGCCCCCTGTTGGCGTCAGTTATCGCGAAACAGGGTTAGCTGGAGTGACTTGATACGCAACGACCAGCATATTCTAAGCGGTTAAGCGCCAATTAAAAAATGTATCTTCTAACCGCGAGGAAAAGGACCAAAACAAATCAAAGAATATCTCCAAGATCATTTTTTCCGCAGTAGCGAGGACACTTGAGCCTGGTGACCTCTTATAAAGTGAAGTTTCAGCATATTTAAGGGTTAAAGACGTATCAACCAAGTGAAGAAGGATGAATGAAAAATGGTCTCCAACATTCGTTGTTCTTTCCCTTTGCAAAAATAGCACGTGTTGATGCATCCATTATATTGGTAACTCATTTTTTTGCCATATATGTACATAAAAACCGATTTCAAAACTTTTCGAAATATTTCTTCACTTATTTCATAAGCATTTTATTTTTTTGGTATTAAAAAAAATAAAAATGTTAAACCAACATTTTTTTTTTTTTTGTGTTTACTTTGGTTTGTCATTTCCACAAAGTTTAACAGAGTGATTTTAATTTTTTTTTAAATCAAAAAACCATTATGGCCGCCAAGAAGAGTAAATGGTTTTACCTGGTAATATTTATACCATGCGCACTCCTACTTCAACCATCCACTCCCGGGAGAAAAGGCTTTGAACATGGTGGAATAACCAGGTGAAGTAAGCCGTTAATTGTCTCGCTCTAAATTCTTCTTTGTTCTGTCATTCGGCTATCTGAAAATTTTTCACAAATGTTGTCCCCGAAAAAGTGATGTTTTTTTTTGCATTTTTCAGGAGTAAAGTATGGTAGTTTTAGGACTTTTTTTCATGTAAACCAGTAGGCCAGTAGGGTAGGTGAATATCGATGGACCTTTTACTTCCGAATCTCAATCTCAAATCAACATAGCAGATGGAAAGAGCAATGTATTTTTAGAGATCGAAACACATTTAAAAGTATTACGATTACTTCCAAGTGTGACTGTAAAACTTTTCATCAAACCCGAAACCCATTTAAGTGCGCAAAGCTCATACAGTTCAACTATATAATGGATAGCACATCTCCCACTTATGTCCGGGTTTTCGATAAAAGCTTCAACTGCACTTGAAGTTGAGGTCAGTTTACTTTATAGCGTTTTCTTTTCTGGCTAAAGTGTTACGCTTTTTGTACGCCGCGCAATGGTTGTTGTTCTATTCTAAAAAATAGGCAACGCCTTTACGGGGTATTTCGTTCTTTTGTGAAAATTGTTGCCTGCTCGCAACGCAAAAGCGTTACACTTTTACCCTGTATAAAATGACGGTGTGGCAGTGCAACTCTGTGAAACTTTCAATTCGCTCTTAAGTTCCACATATACTCTGTTCATATGAGTACCCAGATTGCGCATTCACGAGTTCAAAATTGCTTCGTTTTGCGCGACTACGTCACAGTTGACTGTTTGAGTGAATGAAAGAAAGAGAGAAAAAACAAGAGCTAAAGGAAAATGACGTAAGAATTGCCCATAAAAAAGAGCTGACCTAATGTTTACATGTGCAATGCGCAATCTTCTTGTGTGATTTGTGATATGAGTGAATATGGTGAGTTGAAATGTGCTTTGTATGCACTATAAATGTTGACAATTTTCTGGGGTAGGAGTAACTCTATTAAGGCTTTACCATTTACTTAGGCAACAATTTATTTCAGAAAAGCAAACGCTATTAGACGCATTATTTACTACTCATCGCAGTTTAAGTTTTTAATTTTATTCGATGCTTACAGTAATATAAGTTCGCACTGGTCCTGTGTATCCCTTTTGTATTGGCATTAGGTTGCACTGATATGCTGAAAAAAACAGTCTGTAATGGCTTTCGTAGCAAGGCATTTGTTTTTCTACTCCTACTTTTCCAAAGCGGGTAAACATTTTACCCTCTTCTGACCGTTGAAAATACATCCCTGCCATTTCAGATAGCGTACATCTTCTATCTCTTTTTATTTACTTCACCTGGTGATTCCACCATGGCTTTGAAGAGATTTACAAGGTATAATCGAAACAGCTGTCGCCTTGTCCGTCCTGATGTCACGTCGTTTAAATTTTTTTCCAAATTATTAAATAAATTATAAATTAAAAATTGCTTCAAATAAATGTTTTCATACATTTGAAGCAATAAGGGCAACCCCCGCTTAACTAAAAAAAAGGTGTTATTTGAGTTTTCCTTTTGCGTTTATGGCAGGAAAAAGTTCAACGTGTGTTCATTAAATTGACGCCAAAACGACACAAAAGTCGAATGTGTTTGGGCCTTTAGGGCTGCGTAAGATGGGGCTTTACGCCACTCATTAACTTTGACGATCTTAATTCTTGAAAATATTTAATTTTGAAAAATTAAAATTTTTAGAAGCACATCTTTTCTCTGGCAACGTTCAACATTTGAGTAAGAAAGGTGTCTATCAGTGGCTAAACAATAGTAAATGTATGCTTTAAGTGGTATTTTTTTCTGTTTGGTTCTTACTTGTGAAAACTAGCCCTTTTTTAATTGTTTGCCGAACTAACGATAACACTTATCGCAAATCTATACCTAAAGTTCTTAATTTTAATCCTTTTGGGTGTATCTTAGCATTACCACATGCATATTTTTATTCCCGCGGAAAAATTCCTCCAATTCTTTTCTCCTAGGGAGAACAAAAATTGGGGAATAGGAATTTCGAATTTTCGAAGTCAGCTTTTTTGTCAATTGAAATTTCGTTGCGCATTTCTTATTTTGTTTAAAAAGCTGAAAAGTTTAATTATTGTTGCAAATTTGATTGAAATTAAGAAATAAAATAGAAATAATGCACAGTTTTGCATTTCATGTGCTATTCACTGAAATGAGTAATGAATTGGTGCCACAGCAACATCAACGTCAACAGAGGAGCATAAGAATAAGAAGATGGCGCGATCACACAAATCCGCCGGGGTGGCCTGCTTCCATTCAGCAAATCAATTTTCTGGTGGCCAAGTCGAGTTGAATTCGTCTTTCGTCATATGCCAAAATCTATTTAAGCCTTCTTAAAAAATCCTTGCGCAATTTCTGCATGGCTGCATCAAATATACCAAGAGCTCTTCCATCGCTTATGATATACTTTTCGACTTAAAATAAAGAATATTATGGTAAAATATACATATTTTAGCACAAATTTGTACAAATAAGTGTTCTTTCTTAAAATAACCAATTTCCTTTAACTATTTTGATGCATTCGCTTTGATTTAACAAGTGAAAAAACTCCTAAGAAATGACAGAGAAATCTCCCTCTCACTCACATTCATAATACCTACTTTTATCCCATAACCGGTTTCCGCTTTTTCAAACATTGTTCAGAATACTTAGGAGGAAAGGGAGAAGGAAAAAACTCGCCCGGAATTTTTGTTTAAAATTGGGCTGATTGTAAATGTGTTATGTGTGTGGTCACCTCAAACTATTGTACAAATACATATATGGAATAATTTTTTACATTATACCTATGAATATACCAGTGGTGCCCATTTAGTGAACCTATTTACCTTTATATTCTGCGCGAAAAGCTATTGAGCTTTTGAGAAGCATGCAGTGAATAGGCGTGATTAAATCGAATACGTTGGCTACACACCACAACCACAAAAATGCAAAGCTTGACGGCAATTATAGCCAAGCATTAGGGCTGACTACATTCACGACGGCGGTGTAGACGCCACATCTGTCATATCATTTCTACACATGTTCTTATGAGCGTCGTTATTTTCGGTGCGACAGAGTAGGCAGATTAAACCTAATTCTATTTTTGGGAAGCGACAGTGAGTGGCGTCCTTTTTATTTTGTGAATAAAAACTAAAATAGAAGTAAATAAGAGATAATAAAAGCTAAAATCATTCTTTTGGACATTTTTAAACATTATTAATATTTTTTCTAAATTTTTCGCTACTGTTTGCTGTAATTTATATTAGTGGCTGCCGCTTTCAAAGTAATCAAGAAGCCAATGCTTGGCTACGGTTGTCGTCAAGATTTGCTTTATACTGTTTCCACACAGACGGCTTATTGAATAATAAAGGCAGTTTT